>NC_091231.1:21306559-21439059 GCF_040958095.1 Procambarus clarkii | reverse complement strand
AGGCATGATTTGCTATCCCTGAACCCATGCTGATGTTGAGTTACAAAGTTCTTTCGCTCCAGATGTTCCACTAGCTTTTTTTCCCACATTCTTCTCCATCATCTTGCATGGTATGCAAGTTAGGGACACTGGCCTGTAGTTCAGTACCTCCTTTCTATCACCCTTCTTAAATATCGGGACTACTTTAGCCGTCCTCCAAATTTTGGGCAGTTCTCCTGTTACCAGTGATTTGTTATACATCATGGAGAATGGCAGGCACAGAACCTGTGCTCCTTCCTTCAACATCCATGGCGAGATTTCATCCGGCCCTATTGCGCTTGTCACATCCAACTCTAGCAGATACTTTCTCACCTCCCCACTGGTTATTACACAAACTCATCTAGTGGAGCCTGGTTAGATATTCCCTTTATATCTCTGGGAATTCTCCTTGCTCTACCGTGAAAACTGGAATTTCTTATTGAGTTCCTCGTACATTTCCCTGTCGAAGCGAAGCGAAATGTCCAAAGAGCTAGAAAGCAGGGGTTGGAAGAACAGGGCGAGGAAGCAGAAATCTTGAGCGAGGAACTGGAGATGAGGTGAAGAGAGGAGATGAAAGATCGGTGGCCCAACCACCACGGATTTGAACTTGAATAGAGTGAAGTAGGGTTGAGTGGGGCGTCATTTGCAGTACATACAGGCGCCGGGCTCGCAAGCAGCTGGCAGTTGATGGTAGTTGAAGGTTGATTACGTCAGTGGTTTACTTCTTTCTTGATGGTTGCAGCAAACTCAGATCTTTGGCCATCGTCTTCTGCTTGTCGGTCTTGGCGGTCCGACTTCGTGTGGTCATTGTTGGGCTATCATTAGAGGTTGTTGGGGGTAGTGTCTTGAAGGAAATCGGCAGCTGAGAAGTGGTATTTCCGTGACGGTGGAGATTGTGTTCCCACAGAGACATCCTCATCTGATGAGTCGGATGAGTAATAAGCAGATGTGGATCGTGGAGGTGGAGCTCCTGATTGTTTAGTTGCAGCAGCAGGACTTGTTGCAGGTGCAAAGGGTTCAGTGGATGTATGTACGGTGGATGGAGATGATGGATTAGAAGTCGTTAGCTTCAGGGTTGCTACCGTTGCAGGAGCTGGTGTTGCAGCTGCAGTAGGTTCAGCGTCGTCACAGTAATGTCCGAGACCGGGCCAGTAGCAGGAGCATCATCCGGCAATGGGTCTGAAGGGTCGAGGACTAGTACAGTGGTCCCTGAAGATTTGGTAGGAAGAGGTGCTGGGTGGCTCTGCTGGGTTGAAGATTCGTTGTCCTTACATTCCTAAATTTCTCTCTTTATCCGGGCGGTGTGTTTCGGATATTTCACATAGTACTGAGGGTCAATAATGGCAGGGTGGAGCATGGTAACATTAGTACAGTGACGAACTGTGTCAGGCTCAATGTACCAAATCACTCTGCGGGTTCCGTCATCTACTAGTCCGTTTTCGTAGTCAATGTTCCATTCCCGAGTTGCAATACGTTTCTGACAAAGATTAACATTCGGTTCCCTAGCGTTATTGTAAGACGTATAAACAGGAGCAGGAGAGTCATCGTCTGGTGAGGAGAGACTTACAGCCTGTACTGCAGCTGGTGTATGGTCAGCAGCAACTGGAGTCGTGGGTGGAACAGTGGCAGACGGTCTACAAGTGTGGAAGCATTTTCAATGATGTCATGGTCTAGAACTGAGGTGGAAGCTGAGGCAGAGGTGGGGAAGACTTCATCAGGTACGGTAATGGTCTGGAGGCCGTTAGCCTTGTAGACGATATTTAGAATCCTCACAAATTTCGGTAGTTGGAGCCAGTAATGTCACTCACTAATTTCGTGATAGCATATGCAGTGTTAAAGTCGGTGACAGTAACCGGCAACTGCCGTGGCTAAGTCTGGGTAGACGAATGGGTGGAGCCTGGTGGTGGCGGTGGAGGCTGGATCTGTGATTAGTTGGCTGGCTGGCTGCCGGACTGCATGCCGGGTCGCCATTGGCTGTAATGTTGGTGGGCGGCTTCTCCTTCTCCCGAGAGCTTCGGGAAAATGGCGGCTTGCATGTTGAATGGTGACGGAGCACGAATAGTTGCGGAAGCCAGTCCACCTCTTGATAGCTTTTAAATTTCATCCTTGCGCACAGGACACAAGTGAGAAATGGCAATATGGTCACCACCGCACACTACACAACATGTGAAGTCAGCACGACACTGCTTATGATGGTGGTCCTGGGCACAGACACTGCACGCTTTAAGGGCACTTCCTGGTCACGTGAGAGTATTGGAGTATTGGTAGCACTTGTAGCACTGGCTTACTTCGTAAAAACGTTCCTTGTGCACTGAAGCTGGTGGAATGTTGACGCCTAAGCACCTAAATGCTGTGGTGGTGGCCAGGTCCGCTGCAGCAGCTGTAGTGAGGGTCACTTTCAAGGTGGAGAGTGTGTCGTTGTTGTTGGCGATGATTATTGTTGAGACAGCTGTCATGTTGTCGTTTTCCGCGTTGATGCTGTCCAGGACGACGTTCACCTCGTGCTCTGTGATCCATGAGTTGACTCTCCTGGCGAAGATGGTCCGTTCAGCTTGAAAGAGTCGTGTTTGGATGAGGGTAATGTCCGCATCATACAGTGCAGACATAGCAGCTGGTGTGAACAGGCGTTCAAGGTCGTCTTCGGTGGAGTAAGAGAGGACGACACCCTCGTCGTCCTGTTGGATGTCGTCGGGTACGGTGGTGGTGTGGGCTTTGAGTACATTGAAAATTTTGTCTCGTCCGAATGGGTGATTCTCTAGAATGTTCTTGTTGTTTCAGATTTAGCTATTCAGAACGAAGTGTCCATATAGCACGGGGTATGGTGAGCCCATAGGATTCTCTAGGAACCGTGCCTTAACTTTGAAGGCCATGGTATCGTAAAGCTAGTACCAGCGAGGGCCGAGCCGAGGCAATACAGCTGACCCACCCTCCAGGGCCGGTCTAAGGAAGTACACCCCTCACTACCTAGTTGGCTAGGCAGCTCGCTGAGGTGAGGAGCAACCAGAGACACGTCCGGCCGTGACGGCTGCTGGTTGCCGTCGTGATCTGTGATCAATTTCCCTGTCATTTGTAGTGAATCTGTCTACCCCTATATTCTGTTTTATTACCTGTTCCCTCACTGTTATTGTTCTCCTGATGTGGTTGTGCAGCAACTTAGGTTAAGTTTTTTACCTTGCTTGCTGTGTCATTTTCGTATTTGTCTTTCTGCCTCTCTTCTCACCCTGACATAAACATTCCTGGTACTCTGGTACCTTTCTCTGCTCTCTAGTGTCCTGTTATTTCTACAGTTTCTCCTTGCTCTTGTCCTTGGCTGCTTTGCTAGCTTACATCTCTGATTAAACCATGGGTTTCTCATCTACATTTTATTTTTTTCCTTTTCGGATCGGGAAGAACTTGTCTGTTGCCTCCTTACACTTCTGTGTGAAGTAATCCATCATGTCTTGTGCCGTCTTTCCCCTGTGTTCTATTTCCTACGTAATATCTGATAGGAATTTACCTATCTCCTCATAGTTTCCCTTTCGGAATGCCAACCTTTTCTTTTCTGCTCCCTTCCTTGTGTACAATAACCCTACTTCGACCAGATACTCAAACATCAGTACAATGTGATAGCTCATTCCCACGGGGGGCTTGAAACTGATTTCCCTTATGTCGGAGTCGTTCACAAAGAAGACTAGACCGAGACTCACTGGTTCATCATTGCCTCTCATTCTTGTGGGTTCCCTGACATGCTGGCTTAAAATGTTTCTTGTCGCCACATTCCAACAGTTTAGCTTTCCATGTTTCCTCACCTCCATGCGGTTTCTTATTTTCCCAGTCAATCCTTCCGTGATTGAAGTCCCTAATGATGAGCACATGGAATTGATTTCTCCAGGCAGAAGCGGTTGCTCTCTCGATTATAGTGTTAACTGCCATGTTGTTTCTGTCATACTCTTGTCTGGGTCTTCTGTCGTTTATTGGAGGGTTATATATCACTGTTACTACTACGCTTGATTCTCCCATTGTCATGGTGCATGTTATGTAGTATCTGAACCCCCTCACAGCCCGGGATAACCATCTCCTCGAAACTCCATTCATTTCTCATCATAAGGGCTACATACAGGCCCGAGCAGTGGTGGATGATGGTTTTGGTTGGAGACATTGGTGGTTGATGGTTGTGTTTGGCGTCAGTAATGGTTGATAGTTGTAGTGGTTGATGGTTTGGGTTGGTGGTAGTTATGATTCATGGATATGGTTGGTGCTAGTTATATGTTATGGTTGTGGTTATGTGGTAGTTGTTGTTGACGGTTATTATTTGTGGTAGTGGTGGTTGCTGGTTGTGGTTGGTGGCAGTTGTTGTTGATGTATGTGGTCGGTAGTAGTTAAGGTTAATGGATTTGGTTTGTGGTTGATTGTTGAAGTTGGTGGTAGTGGTGGTTGACGGTTGAGGTTAGAGATAGTGGTGGTTGATAGTTGAGGTTACTTGTAGTGGTGGTTTGCATTTTGTGGCTGGTGGTAGTGGAAGTTTATATATGTGGTTGGTTGTAGTGGTGATTGATAGTTGTGGTTTTTGGTAGTGGATGTTTGTGGTATTCGTGGTTGATTTGAGTGTTGATTGATGATTGTGGTTTGTAGTAATGATGTTTGATGTTTATAGTTTTTGATATTAGCGGTTGATTGCTGTGGTTGGTTATATTGGTAGTTGATGGATGTTATTGGTTGTAGTTGCGTTTGTTGGTGGTAGTGGCTGCTGATAGTTGTTGGTGGTAGTGGTGGTATTGGTGGTTGATGGTAGTGCTTGTTGAAGATTGTAGTAGTTAGTTGATGGTTGTAGTTGGTGATAATAGTATTTGATGGTTGCAGTTGATGATAATAGTAGTAGATGGTTGTAGTTTTGTTTAGTGGTGGCTTTTAGGTACTTTTTATTAAAGAAGTTGTTGGTTGTTCTTGTAGTTGATGGTTGTGGTTGTGGTAGTGCTGATTGATGGTTGTGGTTGATGGCAGTTGTGGTTAATTGTTGTATTTGGTGGCAGTGGAGGTTGATGGTTGTGTTTGGCATTAGTGGTTGTTGATGATTGTGATGGTTGATGATTTTAGTTGGTGGTTGTTGTGGTTGTGGTTTATGGTAATGGTGGCTATTTACTGTGATTGGTGGAAGTGGTGGTTGATAGTTGTGGTTTGAGACAGTGGGTGTTTAAGGCTGTGGTGGTTGATGTTTTTTGGGTGGTTGTAGTAGTAGTACTTGAAGGTTTTGGTTGGTCGTAATGGTGGTTGATGGTTGAAGATGGTAGTTGTTGTAGTGGAAGTTGGTGGTTGTGGTGGTTGATGGTTGATGTTAGAGGTAGTGGTTGTTTATGGTTGAGGATGATGGTAGTACTGTGTTACGAACCAGGTATTTACTTGATTGCTCACTATGTTAATGTATGTATAATTATACAGTCATCCCACCTCATTTTTTCTAAACATTACAAAATTACCATATCCTGTTTTCAGTGCAGTCGTAGTATGTTATAATATATTAATCTGTTGATGTGTGTTCTGTTATGCCACTGTATTCCCTTATTGTATTGTCTGGTATGCGAGGTGGTCAGTGGTGTGCGGCTATAAGATCAGACCCGTATCAGACGTTGGTGTAGGCGTCACGGTTACCAGTTTTCCATTCCTTTTCGATAACTATTGTTATCTTTATGAGAACATAATTATTTGATTTCTTATTCCAGCATGAATAAGATATTATATACTTGGGTTTAGAAGTGTTTGGGAATGATTATCTATGTATGGAAGTACTAACTTAGTTGTACTCTCCTAGTTGTGCTTGTGAGGGTTGAATCTTGGCTCTTTAGTCGCGCCTCTCAACTGTCAATCAACTGGTGTACAGTTTCCTGAGCCTACTGGGCTCTATCATATCTACATTTGAAACTGTGTATGGAGTCTGCATCCTCCACATCACTGCTTAATGCATTACATTTGTTACCTACTCTGACGCTGAAAAAAAATGTTCTAATGTCTCTGTGGCTCATTTGAGTACTACGTTTCCACCTGTGTCCCCTTGTTCGTGTTGCACCCATGCTAAAGAGTTTGTCTTTGTCCACCTTGTCAATTCCTCTGATAATTTTGTTGGTGATTATCATGTCTCCCCTTACTCTTCTGTTTTCCAGGGACGAGCGGTTATGTTCCCCTAGCCTTTCCTTGTAACTCATACCTTTCTGTTCTTGGACTAGTGTGTTGCCATACTTCTGAATCTTCTTTAAATTTCTACTGTGTTTAACTAGGTATGGACTCCAGACTGGAGCTGCATATTCCAGGACTGGTCTGACATAAGTGGTATACAAGGTCCTAAACGATTCCTTACACAAGTTTCTAAAAGCAGTTCTTATGTTGGTCAATCTAGCATATGACGCTGATGATATCATTTTGATGTGGGCTTCTTGTGGCAGGTTCGGTGTGATATCAACCCCCAAATCTTTCTCTCTATTTGACTCTTGCAGGATATCACCTCACTGATGGTACCTTGTGTTCAGCCTTCTGCTCTCTTTACCTAATTTAATTACTTTACACTTTCCTGAGTTGAACTTTTGTAACCATTTTTTAGACCATTCCACCAGTTTGTCCAGGTTAACATGTAGTCTCTGATCTATCTTGATTCGTCTCAAAATTTTTGCATCTTCAGCAAACATTGAGAGGAATGAGTCTATACCCTCCGGAAGATCGTTTACATATATTAAAAACAGGATGGGTGCAAGTACTGAGCCCTGTGGGCCTCTGCTGGTGACATCTTGTCACTCTGATGTCTTCCCATCCCCCCTCCCAGTTACTCGCTGTTTCCTGTTGCTTAAATACTCCCTTATCTATTGGAGCTCCTTACCTTTTACTCAGGTCTGCTGTTCCAACTTTTGTAACAGTCTTTTATGGGGTACTGTGTCAGAGGCTTTCTGGCAGTCCACGAAAATGCAGTCGGCTCACCCTTCTCTTTCTTGCCTAATTTTTGATGCTTGGTAACAGAATTCTATTAAACCTGTGAGGCACGATTTACATCTCTGAACCCATGTTGGTGTTGTGTTACAAAACTATATCCTTCCAGATGCTCTACGAGCCTTTTCCTTGCGATCTTCTCCATCAATTAGTAAATAGTATACAAGTTAGGGAAACTGGTCTGTAGTTCAGTGCCTCAAGGTCCGTGGAACGCGACGGTAGCATGAATCTGAGGGGACATGACCCTGGGGTTATTAATCTCTGTTGCTCTGGATGCCAGGATCACGTTAGCTCAGAGCAAAGATGGGGCATTGACAGCATTCACCAGGCTGGACAGCCTGGGTTTTGTTTGCGGTCATGAAGGATCTATGACCTAGCAACTATGGGAGACAAAGACAGAAGGAAAGTGATGCGGCCAGAGAAACATTGTGTGTGATCATTGTAAGCCCTTATATCGCCAGAACAGGGCAGGATGCACATTTTTGTTTATGAAGATGTTACTAAGGATGAAGAACCTTAGATTTATGCGTTGTGTAAATATTTATGAAAAGTGTCATATTTGTTTAGTGACAGAATTCTGGTCAATATTAGTTGTATGGTTATGTATGTATTTAAATGCCAGCAGTTTAGGTATGTGTAATGTAGAGTATGAGTCAAGAAATATTACAGATTATGTTACCCATGATATGATGCGGATTTAATGCATATGATATAGTGGTAATTGTGATTCATGTCGGGGAGTTTTTAAATTCTCATCATATGTATTGTGAACTTGCAATATGAATTTTTAGTTGTACATATATGGTGGATGCCTCCCCCAAGTCCTTGTGCTAATGAAACCATTGCATTTATGCATATGGGGACAATCGACTTGAGAATGGTCCAGGACGGACCGAAACGTCGTCGTCCTTTCAATTTCTAGTGTGTGGTCTGGTCAACATACTTCAGCCACGTTATTGTGACTCATCGCCTGCATGGGGACATGCGTTTTTATGGATGGGAGTGGTGTTGTAATCCACAAGTTAGGAGTGAACTACACTGTTCAAAATGCAGTTGTTATGTTGGCCATCTTACCATGTCCTGCTGATGATATCCACTTGATGTGGGCTTCAGGGGACAGCTCTGGCCTGATATCATCCAGGTCTTTTTCCCTCCATGCTTCTTGAAGGATTTCATTTCCAAAATTTAATTTTATATCTGTACCGTCTGGAAGATCATTTACGTATATCAGAAAGAGGATTAGTCTAAGTACAGAACCATGTGGAACTCCGCTGGTAACATCAAGCCGCTCTGAGGACACTCCCCTCGCAGTAACCCTCTGCTTCCTATTGCTTAGGTACTCTTATCCACTTTAAAATGCTAGTAGTTACTCTAAGATACACACCAGCCTCTTATGGGGCACCGATGTTGGTGGAGTGTCACGAAGTCCCTTCTCTCTAGATGCGTTACTTGATTCTCTCGGTCGTCTCCATCACTTTGCATGTATTCAAGTTAGGGACACTAGCCTGTAGTTCAGTGCCTATTATCTGTCGACCTTTTTGTATATTGGGACTATATTAGCCGTCTTCCATATTTCTGGTAGGTATCCAGTGACTTAGTATGCACCATGGAGAGTCACAAGCAAAGTGCTTCTGCACACTTCTCTTAGCCAAGTTAGGCCAGGTTAGGTCAGCCCAATTCAACCCAGGCCAAGCCAGCCAAGCTCTGTCGTCATTCCTCAGTCAACAACAAAGTTCATATGTATATAAGAGATTAATAAAAACTACAACCATGTTACAGGTGCCGTGCATCTGAAGATTTCAAATAAAAAACACAGTCAATTATCAAATAAAAAAAATGAAAGTAATATATATATATATATATATATATATATATATATATATATATATATATATATATATATATATATATATATATATATATATATATGACCGAAAAAGTGAGATTAATAATTCTAACACGAATTTTCTCTATCTTACATTTCTTTTCACTGTTGATATATCCACTTCGGCCAATCATCAGCCAGATACCCACACCCACGTACAGACTGGTAAAACGACTCAACGGCTTGCTGACTCCTTATGTCCCTTGCGCCTTCAGCCTGAAGTCTCCAAAGGAATTTGTTGACTTGCTGCGGGGAACACGGCCCACAGGGATAAGAACCTCGTTGGACGTAGAATCTCTGTTTACCAACGTAACTGTGGATGAAACAATCGGGATGATAGCCGACAGAGTGTACCGTGATCCAGCCTGTACTCCTCTTGACATACCAGAAAACAGTCTGAGGAAACTACTCCAAGCTTGTACTAAAGAGGCACCCTTCTTGAGCCCGGATGGACATATGTATAAGCAAGTAGATGGGGTCGCCATGGGTTCTCCCCTAGGTGTCCTGTTTGCAAACTTCTACATGGGTACCATCGAGCGAAAAGTCTTAGTCGACATGAACTTGAAACCGGCCATATACTGCAGGTATGTTGAAGACATTTTTACACAGGTACCTGATGTCAGACATCTGCAGGAGCTGAAGGACACATTTGAGCAGAATTCCGTGCTGCGTTTCACTTACGAGATGGAAAAGGATGGGAAGCTGCCCTTTTCTAGATGTAACAGTCATGGAAAAGGGCGGAGGTTTCCACACTGCAGTCTACACTAAGGAAACAAACATAGGAATGTGCCTAAATGCCAACAGCGGCTGCCCAGACAGGTACAAAAGGAGTGTTGTTAACGCTTATGTCGACCGTGCCCTCAGCCACAGCTCAGAATGGAAGCAAGTCGACGAAGAACTCTGTAGAGTAAGGCCGGTCCTAGTCAACAACGGCTTCTCCAATGGTTTCGTGGAAGACATCATAAGAAGGAAAGTGAAACGCCATGCAACCTCTGAAGAGACAACTAACACAACACCTATACCCCCTATTAGACTATTTTACAGGAATTTCTTTTCCACAGCCCATAAAACGGAGGAAAGAGTCCTGAAAGATATTGTCAGTAGAAACGTTATCCCTACAGACAAAAGTCAGAAGATACAACTGACGATTTACTATAAAACCAGAAAAACGGCCAGCCTACTCATGAGAAACTCTCCAGACACAAAGCAGAACGCTTTAAAAGAAACCAACGTCGTCTATGCCTTCAAATGCCCTCTTGGGGACTGTAAGCCTCAGAAAACCCAGTATATAGGCAAGACAACAACATCTCTTTCCAGGCGTTTAACGCTGCATAAGTAACAGGGCACCATTAAGGAACATATAATCTTTTCCCACAAACAAACCATCACCAGAGAAATCCTAGCAAACAACACAGAAATCATCGATAGATACAGCGATAGCAGACGGATGGACGTTTGCGAGGCACTACACATCAAGAAGTCAACACCAGCAATCAACAGCCAATTATTGCACAACTATATTCTACCCACCTCAAGACTCCGCTCCAATATAGAAGCATCAAGAAATATGGACCAATAGGCTTTCTACAAACACTTCTATTCAATATCCATTGTTTCGTGTTCTGTCTTGTGTTGATGAAATTAATACCCTATTAATACTCTTGTTCTGTCTTGCGTTGATGAAATTAATACCCTATTAATACCACATCTTGTTCTGTCTTGTGTTAATGCCACATCACCCCTTCCACCTCACTCAAATGTAGATATAATATCGGAGATGCGTAAGTTCTATTCAGTTGTGTATTTGTGAACTAAAGCCTTTGAAAATGTAATAAGTTTTACGAAATGCGCTCGTGTCGCGTCAGACTAGAAATAAAAATGAATTTTGGAGAATTGATTTTTGATTTACCTCCAACAGTGAAACGAAATGTACGAAAGATTGAGAAAATTCGTGTTAGAATTATTAATCTTACTTTTTCGGTCATATTTAATAATATATGTCTACAGGAAAGACTGCTACCAAAATATACTAATATATATATATATATATATATATATATATATATATATATATATATATATATATATATATATATATATATATATATATATATATATATATTTATTGTATATTCTTTAAATTGGTTCAATATGTTTGCCCTGTATGGGACCTGGTAATTACCAACGTGCAAGTACAGGATTACAGCTACACTCGTAGTGTCCTATCTTTCCAGCATTCTCTGTGTTACGGCCACAATGGGTCGCAACCGGGTTCTTTTCTGGTAGTGCTAAAGTTCTGGTTTCCGGCCCCAAGTTAGTAGTGGCTTTCGAGGAGTGAGCTCGGTAATGCAAGTAAAACAAAAAGGGGGGTTCATTAAATACTACACTTCATTGATTATCCGTATATTCACATGTGTAATTAATTTCCCATCACCTCATGTACATAGTCCCAGCAGAAATATTTCTACACTTGATATGTACAGAAGTGTCTCATGGAACACTACGCGCTCTTCGATGCAGTCTTTTAAGCTACTGTGTTTCCTCATCCATAGTACTATCCTCAACCGGTACTTGGAAACAATAATGAGTCTACCCTGGCCACGGGCCAGCCAAACCACAGTCTCATTAAGTGCTTCCTCGTGAATGCCCACAATCACAGTCCAGCCTGGTGCTGGCAGATACCATCAGCCTCGTGCTGCTGGGCCACTTCACGTGCAAATACTAGGGTAGCGAACCCTAGGCAGGAGCTTCTTGTAACTAGCTGGTTACTCTCCTCTTTAGCATCTTAGTCAGTCGTCTCTTCTGTTAGCCAGCCCCGGGTACTGTGAATCCCGTCACTGCCACTTCACAGGCAGACAGTAGAACACTTCACAGTTCTTCTCCGGCGGCGGCTCACTGCTTCCGTAAAGCAGACTGGTGTAGAGAGACCTTGGCTGCCCTGGGTAGACTACCTGTCCTCGTATCACAGCAGCCCTATGTCGACTCTGTGGATACAGACACGTCATCAGTACACTGGGACACTAGGAAACAACACTTACGTACATAGACATACCTTCCTTCAATATATGGCGCTGATTTTCTAAGCACCACCTCACTAGAGCTCAGCACCAGCTACCTCACGAGCTGACTAGGACAGGAATCTAGCATTTTTGGCTGGTATAGTCCTGTCACTACTAGATGGCGTCGTCCATGTTGTGGGGGTTTTGGGAGCGGACTCACAGATGGCGTTGATGTTGCTGCTCCGTACTCCGACGGTAAAGTCGGGTTCGTAACACTCTGTCATATAACGCTTTGAAACTACAGTACTGACAATTTTGACCCCTACAATCTACTCACTTATTCCAACTGTTTGCAGAAGGGATTTTTCATATATATCTTCGGCAGCTGTGTTTAGTATTTTTAAATTTATAACCTCTTGTTCCTGAAGTTCAAATTTTCAAGAATTATTTTCTTTCGATTTGGACGATTCCACTTACTATTTTGACTATATTAATCATATTGTCTCTTTTTCTTCTAGATTTGGCATAGTGAATGCCTTTAACCTCTCCTCGTGCAATTGTTTTTCAGTTTCAGAGGGCATTTGTTTCATTTATTTCTGCACCTTTTCTAACTTTTTGATGTGTTCTTAAGATACTGGCACAATACAACCAATAAATATTTCAGCTTTGGTCTCACAAAGGTATTGAATTATTTTTTTTAGCATTTCTCCATCAATGCATTTAAAAGAAATTCTGAAATAGGAAAGTGTAACATAGGCTTCTCGCACATGTTTCCTTAGATGATCCTCAGGTGATTTCTGAGGACTTATGGAAGTACATAGCATTGATTTCTAAGTTTTCTACTTAGAACCACTCGTAGTTCTCTTTCTTTACAAATAGTATTAAGTGTTTTTACCCTCATCACAATTTATGCAAATTTCTTTTTATATATTTTATGTTTTACTGAAACACTTTGCGTAATAGTGGTTTCATAAGTATAAATATAACCTGTCCCTACCATTGTCCATTACTCTCATGTTCTTTGAACGCACATTCTTCTAAAACAAATTATTAACTCATTTTTAATTTACATAAATGACCTCAATTGTTATTGATAATTTAATAAATTTTATTGTATTTTCAGGCTGTCTGTAAGTGGGTTGCATAGTGAAGCAGGCTGACGGCTGGACTGTGACGAGGCTGCCATCTGATCTGTGAAGCAGGGTGGAGGCCACCTGACTCCATCATCTGATTGCATTTATATTTACAGTGTGCTGTACATGTGATTGCAATCAATTTCACAGCAATCAGTAACTTGAACTTGGGAAACCATAATTTTTGAAACCTAATAAAAATATTTTAATTGGACAGAATGAATTATTATAATATTTGAATAAGGAAAAAATAATGAAACATAAAATGAAAACTGTCAAGAACTAAATTTAATTCCCCAATATTTGTATCTTTATCTCCAACCCTGATCATTTTAATGATATGAGAGCACATCATTATTCAATAATAAGAAACACTCTGAATATTTTTATTTTTCATATAAAAATACCTTATCACTGGCCACTCCTACTTTTACAGAAAAATAAATTTAATTGTCAGGAAATATAAATGGAGAATGACTGATATAAATAAAGGTGTAGCAGGTCTAAAGAGTTGGATAAAACATCTATCCAGCGACAACCACTATTATCCAACTGGGGCTTTCAACCTCTC
Source organism: Procambarus clarkii (assembly GCF_040958095.1). NCBI lineage: Eukaryota > Metazoa > Arthropoda > Malacostraca > Decapoda > Cambaridae > Procambarus > Procambarus clarkii. Next base: position 21,425,505 of record NC_091231.1, on the reverse strand, counting down.
CTTTGGTATTACTGAGTTTTGAGTTTTGAGATATTTGATGATCCATGTACCAGTTATATAAATTGCAAAAACCATTTAAACATGGAAATAACATTTCTTATACTTACTTTACAGACAGAATGATTAATTATTTAAAGTATGTAACTTAAGAGATAAGTAAGTTTGGTATCCTTATTTATTTATTATTATTTATTTATATACAAGAAGGTACATTGGGTTTATGAGAGTACATAGCATTGATGTTTTAACATTCTTGTAAAGCCACTAGCACGCATAGTGTTTCGGGCAGGTCCTTAATCTAACAGATAATTTAAAGTAGGTAATTTAATAGTAAAATTAAAAAAAATGTTTACTGGGACATTGTAAGAAAATTTTACAAAGATCAGTAAGTTCATTAGAGTAAGATTTGAGGGTTATCAACAAGTACATTGCAGCATAATTTTAGGGTTATTTCAAAGTATAATGCAGTAAAACATGCATTCAATATAACAACCATAGTATAAGGTGATAGCAATGATTACAATGGTAAAGTTGTATGACTTAGGTACATATATTGGGGCTTAGGTACATATATTGCGGGGGTGGATGGGGTTGCACTAAATACAGTGCGAGTTTAAAGCACTAGGTAGGAAACTATGAAGATTAAATTAGGCACTTTTGGGTTTTATTTTTGAATAAGGAGAAAGTTGGACAACATTCAAATTCGTTAGGGAGTGAGTTTCATAGACAAAGGTCTCTTTATTTACATAGTGTTTATACAGATTAAGTTTGACTCTGGAGATATCAAAGATATATTTATTTCTAGTGTGGTGATTATGGAATCTATTACATTTGTCCTGGAAGAGTTTTAGAACAGGGTTTGCATTTAAGAACATGGATTTGTAAGTGTAAATGGCACAAGAGAATCTGTGGAGTAAGTTTGTGTGTAGCATGTTTAGGGATTTTAATGGGGGGCTGAGTGTTGCCTGAAAGCAAATTTTGTTATTGTTCTGATTTTTGTTGGGGTGATGATGGACTTGAGGTAGTTTGCAGTGGTTGAATCCCATGCACAAATACCATATGTAAGATAGGGGTAGATTAGCGCATATTATAGTGAGAGGAGAGCAGAGTTTGGAACATAATATCTTATTTTAGAGAGTATACCAACCATTTTTTAGACTTTCTTGGTTATGTGTTGTATGTGGGTGCTGAAGTTGAGTCTCTTGCCTAAGTATAGGCCAAGGTGCTTTCCATCTTTTTTATTGCTGATGTTAACATTGTCTATCTGAAGCTGAATTGCATTTGCTGATTTGATTCCAAATAAGATGTAGTAGGTCTTTTCTATGTTTAGTGTAAGTGTGTTGCTTAACATCCATAAGTAGATTTTTTTTTTAGATATATACAAAAGTTGTTACATTCTTGTACAGCCACTAGTACGCATAGCGTTTCGGGCAGGTCCCTGGAATACGATCCTAGCCGCGAAGAATCGTTGTTACAACCAAGTACACATTTTACTACTGAGTTAAACAGAGGCTACAGTTAACGATTTGCGCCCAGTAAATCCTCCCCGGCCAGGATATGAACCCATGACAAAGCGCTCGCGGAACGCCAGGCGAGTGTCTTACCACTACACCACGGAGACTATGGTGCCATTATTTACAATTCATTATTTACAACATTATTTAATATATGTGGGTTGCGGTCTGAGTATGAGGGTAGTATCGTCAGCAAATAATATAGGTTTAAGAATGTTAGAGACATTAGGCTGATCATTGATGTATAAAATAAATAGAAGAGGTCCTAGGATGATGCACTGGGGCACTCTTATGGTTAATGGTAGAGTGGGAGAGGTTATATCATTGATGGCTTCATATTGGTGTCTGTCACTAAGATAGGATCAAATATAGTTCAGGAAAGGGCCTTGGATTCCATAATGGTGAAGTTTAAGTGAGAGGTAGTTATGGCTAACAGTATCAAAGGCCTTTCTCAGGTCTAATTGGCGGAACGCCGCCAATCATTTAGCTGCTCTCAGCCCGCAAGCTCTCAGCCTGCTAACAGGAGTCAGCAGTCGTCTGTTCTTGTATTCACGTGTGTATGTGTAAAACAAAACAAAACAAACTTTGGGCAATACAAGGCAATAATGCTACAGAAATCAACAACAAACAATTAATAATAGAAAACTGGACAAAATATGTAGTGCACTTTGTGCACACTAGACATAAATATCTCATTGATATCCATGTAATCAGACTATCCATTTTGCCTAAAACGCTTTGTGTGATTTTTGCTTCATTAGTATGTGTAACTCCTGTCCCTACAATTGTACATTACTCTTGTGTTTTATATATACCAACATTCTTTTAATAAAGAATGTTATTATTATTATTATTATTATTATTATTATTATTATTATTATTATTATTATTATTATTATTATTATTATTATTATTATTATTATTATTATTATTATTATTATTATTATACTTCATTTGTGCCAACACTCTTTGCAAATGAATGGACTCACTCTATTAAACTCACTTCCTAATGAATTGTAAACAACTATGAACAATTATATAAATAATCTTCCAGAAGAAATACAGAATTATATGAACGTGTTTGCTGATGATGCTAAGCTATTGTGGAAGATAAAAACTTAGGGGATAATTAAGGTTACTTTTGACTATAAGGAATAGATAGTAATGGTTCAATTGTATAAATCTCTGGTGCCATAATTCCATAATCACTTAGATTACCGAATCCAAGCATGGAGACCTCATTTTCAGAAACACATAGCTGTTCTGGATACGGTGCAACACGGAGCAACAAAGTTCATTCCAGAGCTAATTCATCTCTCGTATCTGGCACGCCTGAAGGCCACAGGGTTAACAACACTGCAAACCAGGCATGACAGGTCGGATGTCATTGAGACTTAAGAAACTAAACAAGTTAGAGGATGCTGATCCGGATATTTTCTTCTGAAGGTCAGATGTAACACAAACAAGGAGCAACGGTAACAAGCTTAACAAGCTACAATGTAGGACTGAGAAAAGGAGATGGTTTTTCATCCACAGGGTTATTAACCCATGAAACCGTCTATATGTTGAAGCCGTAAATGTCCAAACTCTGTTAACAATTAAAGTACAGCTGGAAAAGATCATCAAGACAAATGGCGGACTTTCGACAAACCGTCGGCTTACTGTCCTCATCGCGGACATTAGTATTAGTGGCTCTCAGGTATATTTGCAAGCACACTGAACCTCTTCAAACACTATGGACACTTATGAGATATAACATCTATATGCTATAAGATGGGCTGTATTATGCTATAACAATCTATAAATCTTGTGCTACACTCAAAACGTCTCTAGTTTGTATGTACCATTCAGATAAGAGCAGTTTGTGTAAAGATTTTCCTTTAGGTCGACTGCCAAATTGGTTCTGTTGGGTGACACATCATGGTGAAACATCAATGTTGACCTTTTGGCAATATTAACAACAAGTACTGTCTCTAACATGAGTAACTTACATATGTACCAAGCTATTTTCGTAATAGTTATGTGTGCAGGATAACTCTACACAATATTAATAATCCTCAAATTATGCTGCAATGTACCTGTAGATAATCCTCAAATTTTGCTACAATATGCCTATTAATTTTTTCAAATTTATTTACAATATACATGTTAATATTCTTAAGATTTTGTAACAAATTACCTAATTACTTATCAGATTAAGGACCTGCACGAAATGGTACGCATGATAGTGGCTTTGCAAGAATGTTAAACTTCAATACTCTCTTGTCTTTATAAATAAAAATGGAAATGTTCGTTTCTTCAAAATCGCTAATCTCCGAAAGTTCTTCACCGATTGGTTTGAAATTTTCACACAACATTCCATTTGCATACGAGCGAGTTTTTATATACACACTATATCGATATCACGTCTGTGACAATTTTTTTTTTGTCACAAATTTTTTTTCATGAAAAACTGTGTTTTTCACGTGAGGGAAATCTTCGAAACCTCTTTACCAATTACTTTCAAATTTTGATACAACGTTGCACTGGAATAGGCGAGTGTTTTTATATATCTACTATATACATGCTTCACCTGTGACAGGAAAAAACATGCTTTTTTGAAAAACAGTGCCATCTGTAGGACGTAGGAGCAGTACACGCTTTAATCTCCGAAAGTTCTTCACCGAATGATTTGAAATTTTGACACAACGTTCCATTCGAATACGTATATGTTTTTATATACCAACTATTTAGATTACTCTCCTGTGACAGGAAAAAACATGCTTCTTTTAAAACAGCGCCATCTGTTGCACATAAGACCAACACAAGCTATTCAAAATATGTTACGATTCCATTTCAATGTTTCCGATTGCATTGATATATTGAATTTTCATATATTTTGATTTTTTTTAATTTTGATTTAATTATTTTGTGTTACATTGCATTGGAATTGAGCTGTGTTGTTTATCATACCATTCATTTCGTGGGTGTAGTTTATTTGTTTCTTTTTTCATTGTTTTCATTTTTTTTTATCCGTTCTTATTATTTTTTCATGCAATTGGTGGTAAAATTGATGTGGGAACCGACCTGTGAGATTTATATTTATTTAATTTATATGAATTTATATTTACTTTAATTTATATACTTCGATAGCAATTTGTATGATGATAAGTGGACTGTATTTCTGCAATAATCTCACAAATCGATCCTCTGCACATTAGGGGGGGTTTATATTAAATTTATATATATGCAGCCAATCAAACTACAGTATTAACTACACATATTGTTAAACATTGAAGAGGTTCCTTATCTTATTGTACAGCAGGCCTTAGTCCACCAGATATAACTAGGACGTAGACACCGAATTATCCTCTTTGAGGTAGCTTCCATCACCCAGTAACTGGTACACAAAGCATGCTTCCTCGTCTTGACCTGTCAAAAGGGCGCTAGCTATGAAGCCAGAATCCTAATATATGACAGCTATATCAGAGAAAACACTGTACATTGAACCATAAAGACCAAGGCTTAATTACCCTTAGTATGAGGTGATTTCGTATTCTAATCGGCTCACCCTATCTACTGACATTAATGGCCAAAAATGATTAGATAAATGGGTTTCGGCAGAACACTTAGCTTGTATTTGTTGACAGCGTGTTGATAATGGTACACCTTTGGTTTCCATAACACTTCGTCCAAGAGAAATTAACAGGAGCCGCATTTGCTACCGTGCGCCTCTGTGGTCTAAGTACAATAACAATAACTGACCACTCCCTCCTCACTGACGCTACTGGCCTACATTGTCCAGATGACAGTAAGTGATAGAAGGGTAACATTTACTCTATTTTAATTCTGATAATTAAGTTAATTTATATGAGATGTTTTTATGATGGTAAAGTCCAAAGACTAATGTATTTAAGAATAATTCCCACCATAATAGGTAGTAAATTTATAATAGTATGTGGTAATGATATCCCATTTTCTATAGATGGAAATTCCACTACAAGTTACATTTTCTATGGGTTAACTTGTTTATACAACACAGCAATATTATCTGCCTGTATGATATTATTAAATGGTGTCGGATTTTCCGACATAATTCCCCGGGGGCTGCTCACGGGTCGAAGTCCTATTTAGAACAGATGATCACCGATACTCCTCCTTCGAATTATTAGATTAATTTGATGTTAGTAGTTAGTACTCACACATTTGTGCGTCTGTTCGTACAGGACGGATGTCTCGTACTAGAGTTGCAGGGGTTAGAAGTCTAATGAGATTTCATTTCCCTGTTAACTCTTGAAAGGCTAAAATTCAAGCCTAATTACATATTTAACCCAGAAGACTGAATGTGATCAAGTACTACAGTCAAGTATGATTCAGGGACTGCAGTGAGATCAGTGACATTAGATATAACTTGAAGTTTGTTCAGGTAACTGGTCACTGATATATAAACACTGAGGCCCATGGAATACATCTTGATTAAATAATAAATGTATCAAATCAGTCATCAGATTTATTGGGGTTTAATTTAGTTAATTGATTCAGAAGATTGAATAGCTCATCATTAAAGTAAAGAATGGTTCTGAGACTGCAGTGGGTTCAGTGACATTGGTCGCAGTGACTTGTAGCTGTTTAGGCTACTGTTCACTGATTTGCCACTGAGGCATCATGAACTCATCTTCAGCTTTAAATGATGATACTAACATCAACCTCTGTTACTATAGTCAGCTGTAATCTCCTTAGTATAATGCTACTGGAGAAGTATAATCAGCTGACAAATTTTGATTTCTATTGGTATTGTTTATCTGCAGCCATAGGTCTCCTCAGGCTTGATACTGGGCCTGAGAGTAATTTACCTCCTGCAGAATTTAACATGGTTATGCCCTGATATTTAGTAGGGCTACCGATGAATCGATGGCAATAGTCTGTCCCAACAAGGAGACCGAAGTCGGTGAGGTGATCAGACTTAATATTATCTGCCAATTTTATTCCTCTATTTCTCAGGAATTTGGCTGTTGCTCTCAGACCTTGAACTTGTAGGTCTACTGGTATTTTGTCCACCACAATGGCTTGTACTCTACAGACGTACCTGCCTAAACGTACTGATGGTTGTACCACCTGGTAGACTTGAGGTACTGCATCTGTTACAAACCCTGAGATATTGAATGACATCTGGGCTACAGGCCTTAATTGTAGTTCATCTGCCAACCTTTTAGTGACATATCTTCTCTGGGACCCTTGGTCAAACAACCCACGGGTATGGACCTTGGCCCTCTTATTCAGGATGGTAATTTGGGCAGTAGGCAAAGTCGTATTACCTTTAGACTTTGCCGATTGGACACTCTTTGTTTGTTGCACCTTGCAGTACTGTACTGTGGTGGGAATGCTATCCTCCACCTTGGGGTTTGGAGACGTTGTTTTGGTGTCTCTGCACAATGCTGCATGGTGCTGACCTTTGTTACACCTATTACAGGTGTGTAATTGGGTCTCACAGTCGTTGATGTTATGTTTCCTGAGGCACCTCGTGCAATGTTGCAAATCTTTGAGTCGCTCAACACGGGCGTCACTATCAGGAAAATTAGGGCAGTGGTACATTGAATGTTTCTCATTGCAGAACAAACATGTTCCATAGCTTCTAGTACCCTTTAGTGTCACGTTCTTGGGTGACACAGTAACTATAGACTTTGAGGGTCCCACTGCATATACGCCCACACTGCTACTGTTCCACTTTGGTGTTGAATTATATTGTCTAGATTGATTTGGAGTACCTTTGGTACTCTATGATTTATTATTATTGGTTTCTGTGGGTTTACTTGGTGGTTTTAATTTGTCATGTGTTCGTAATTGATGAACTACTGACTTTAAACCCTCAGATATTTCATTGTTACAGCCCTCTGGGGTCGCAACAGGTTTCTTTCTCTGATGTTAGTAGAGTTAGGGTATCCGGCCCCAAGCTAGTAGTGGCTTTCAAGAGGTGTGCTCCGTAACGCAAGTAAATTAAAGGGGAAGGGAGACAAAGGCAAAAACTTAAATATATAATTATCACCGTCACCATAAATAATAAATAAATGATCACACGGGGGGTGGGGGGTATAAACACTAGAATACACAATGTGGTCTTCCTCTGAAGACGCGGAGTGTTCCACGGTGCTCAACGATGCTTAGCCCTCGGTCCTCTTGTGGCCTCACGATGAATCCTTCGATTCTCTCGAGTCTACCCTGGCCACAGGCCAGCCAAATCACAGCTCCACTGGGGGGCGCGTCGTGGAGGCCATCAACCACAAATCCAGCCTGTAGCTGGCAGGTTCCAATCAGTTCCGCTGGTTAGGCCACTCCACGACCGATACTAGGGTTGCGAGCCCTAGGCAGGAGCCTCGTGTGACTTCACAGGTCACTCTCCTCACCACAACACCCCAGTGGTTAGTCTTCTCCACTAGTCAGCCCCGGGTACGACAATCCCTGGATCTGCCACCTCACAGGCAGGCTAACACAACAGTGTTCATCCGAGGGGTGACTCACAGTTTCAGCGGCAAATGCGTGGAGGTTACTCGGCTGCCTTGGGTAGACTGATCCAAATTCCATTACAGCAGTCCCAGGTCGACTCTGTAATCAGACACGTCCTCAGTACTAGTTACACTCTAGGGCACCTCACTTACTGGCTTAGACACAAACGCCCACCTATCCACTCCATAGATGGCGTTGCTGTCTAAGCGTCACCTCACCAGAGGTCAGCAGCGGCTGTGTTAAGAGCTGATCATGACGGGAAACTAGCCCTTGTGGCCAGTATATCTCGTCCTCACTAGATGGCGTCGTCCATTTGGAGGGGGTTTCGGGAGCTGACCCACAGATGGCACGGTCGTCACTGCTCCGTGCTCGGACGCTGGGCTCAGGTCCGTAACACCTCCCCACCAAAAGAATTTGGTTTGGGTTTCTATAAAGAAAAACACAAACCAAATTAGTACGTGGATACAACTCCACACAGACTCACGTACACTATGAACTGGAGTGATGAGGCTGTCTTGTCCACAGAACTGTACTACTGGGGAATTCTGGCACAGATGCAACTTGCAGATGGAAGGCGATAACCTGCTTGATGTGATCTTCCACACCTCCACTGCGATGTCAAGCAGGGGCATAATCTCACGTGTCCCGAGTAAGGATTGGTGTAGACACGATCTGGGGCGACTCGACACTTCCCTGTGTCGTGGCACCGATGATGGCTGGTCACAGACGGCATTTCTGGTACCGGTCCGGTAGTCCTTCAGGGAGACGGGAACCTGGAATACAGGGGTCTGATAATTTAGAGTGACAGCGACAGTGGGCAAGTCAGTACTTACTGCACACTCGCCTACTAGGTCCACACCTAGTTCCAACAGAGCTGCTTGTACACCGCAGATGGTGTCTGCTCTGCCACCATCAGGTCGACCAACGTTCCTCATAACGCTGAATCCAGGCTCAGCAGTCACACGGGGGGTGTCAACCTGTCGGAAACAATCACTCATAATGTCACATCTCGTACCTCCTGTATCTACCATCACCTTCCAGGTCCCTTCTTTGACTGCAACACTCGCAGTGCCAATCTCCAATCCCTGGGATCTTTTCACGATGTTCAAGGGAGCCATCATCCGTCGGGTTGTCCACTGGTCCTCACTGAGAGCACACACAAGAACCAAAAATACCGCTAGGAAACATTTGGTCAACTGAGGGATAAGCTTCCTGAGCCTGCAATGTCCATAACCGGCTATATCCATTAGCCTGGTTTGGACCGAAGAGGGCACTAGAACTTTCGTACATACCTCACATACCTCCGACGTCTGGGGAATTTCTGGCCGGTTCAATGAACGTGGTACTTTGCCATACCGCAAATATTCAGATGCCTTCACTCCAGACGCTAGGATATCCGTGGGTGTCCGTACACGAGGCCTCTCTTCTCGCTCAGTCGCTTCTGCCACCGTAACCTCATGTTCCTCGTCGGGAGAAGAATCAGGAGACTCTGCTAGGATGTTCTCAATCTGTCGGGTAGAGGACAAATTAAACATGTTATCTGATTCCGGGTCTGTCTGTACCTGGACGTTACCACTGCCTGCTATTACCTCAGACCTTGCTGTTCCGGCTGACTCGTCCGCAACCTTGGGAAGGTTGTTGCTCCAATCTGTCACCAAGTCATTGGCTAGTACCAAGTCAATCCCAGCTATAGGGAGGGTATCGACTACTGCCAACGCACATGTGCCGCTGAAGTAAGGCGAGTCGAGATGTATCGGCACTAAGGGGGGGATGTACTGCGTCCTAGGAAACCCAACCAGGACAACCTTTTGTCTCCCATCCACACTCACTCCCTCGGGTAACGAGTTTTTCACGATCAGGGACTGGGCTGCTCCACTATCTCTGAGCACTACAACTGATCTACCAGTATGATCACTCGTTACATGCCCGCTTGAAGTGTGAGGGGAAAACAATCTTGGTTCTTCCTGCGTAGTCGTAGACTGGCTTCCTGCTGGTAGTGTTACGCAGCTCATCAGCATCACCTCCCTACGTGGGCCGCTACCTCTTCTGCCTCGACACATAGCAGCTACATGCCCTTTCTGCCCACAAGTCAACACACCATATTCCTTCTCGGACTACGGTGTTTCGGACTGTTAGGACTAGTCCTTCGAGGGCTACTTGGGGGCGTCTTCTTAGCGCTTTGTGGGACGGGGGTCTCCTCTTCGTCATGACGAGGTTTGTCAAACCGGCATGGGTAATTCCTTGGAACATACATAGCAGAAGGCCTATGCGTTAGGATGTACTCTTCAGCCATGGTGGCTGCTGCACTCAAGGTCTCCAACTGCTGCTCTTCTAAGTACGTCTTTAGATCTCCAGACAGACAGTCTTTGAAGTCCTCTAACAGTATGAGCTGCTCGAGGTCTTCTTTGGTCTCCACCTTTCGAGAGGCACACCATTCCTGGAAAAGTCGCTCCTTGATGGTCGCGAATTCGGTGAAAGTGTGCTCTGAGGTCTTTTTCAGGTTTCTGAACTTCTGCCTGTAAGCCTCAGGTACCAATTGGTACGCCATTAGCACGACCTTCTTCACCTTGTCATAGTCGCCAGAGTCATCAAGGGACAACGTGGAGTAGGCGATTTGGGCCTTCCCAGTCAAGACGGACTGTATCATGATGGCCCAATTCTCCTTTGGCCACTCCAAAGAGGCTGCGACTTTCTCGAAGGCCGCGAAGAACTTCGAAACTTCCTTCTCGTTGAACTTCGGGACCATTTTGATGTTCCTCACCGGATTGAAAATACTCGTTTCCATTGCTCGCCTCCGACCACCGCCTAATCTCAATACTTCTAGCTCATGTTGTCTCTCTTTTTCTTTTTCTTCTCTCTCTCGCTCTTCTCTTTCTCTTTCTCGCTCTTCTCTTTCTCTTTCTCGTTCTTCTCTTTCTCTTTTCTCTTCTCTTTTTCGCTCTTCTCTTTCTCGTTTCTCTTCTCTTTCTCACTCTTCTCTTCTTTCTTCTCTTTCTAGTTCTAAACGCCTCATCGCCAATTCTTTTTCTTTTAATCCTCGTTCTATTTCTAACTTCTTCCATTCTATCTCACGATTTATTTCCAAGGCACGCATTTTGAGAGTTAGCAAGCTTATATTCAGCTCACCTACATCGCTGTCAATGTCATTGCCTTTATCTTCCTTTTCAGTGGAAGTCATTTCCTCACCTCCTTTTGTACTTTGTGCCTCACCTTCCTGTTTTTCTTCGGCCTTCAAATGCCGGTGAACCTTTGACAAGATCTCCACACGGGAATCACTGGCACGTATCTTGATCTCCAGGTAGGCACTAACCAAGACGAGTTCTTGTTTCCCCAGATATTTTAATCTGGCAAGACAGTCCTCCCTGTTCGGAAAAGCCTGAACATCGTCCAGATCGTCGATGGTCGCTTTTTCTGCCATTGTCACTTAGACGGAACACTAGCACTTAAAACACCGCTTTCACTTTAGCACTTAACGCACCGAGCACTGTTTCTACGTCAATATTGCACTTTATCGCACCTAGAGCCTCACTTGCCAATATTGCACGTAATCACTGGGCACCGCACTACACAATATTGCACTTAATCACAGCGAGCACCTCGCTATACAATGTTGCACGTAATCACACCGGGCACCGCACTACACAATATTGCACTTAATCACAGCGAGCACCGCACTCTACAATATTGCACTGAATCACTCCGAGCACCGCTCAGGACGTAAAACGTCCTAATAGTCACACACAGGGGGAATTATTTACAGGGATTGCGCCACTTCACCACCCCTGTCAAAACATGCTTGACAAGGGGTCGGATCCCGCTGGGGATGCCAATTATTTTACGGCCCTCTGGAGTCGCAACAGGGTTCTTTCTCTGATGTTGGTAGAGTTAGGGTATCCGGCCCCAAGCTAGTAGTGGCTTTCAAGAGGTGTGCTCGTAACGCAAGTAAATTAAAGGGAAGGGAGACAAAGGCAAAAACTTAAATATATAATTATCATCGTCACCATAAATAATATATAGATGATCACACGGGGGGGGGGGGGGGGGTATAAACACTAGAATATGCAATGTGGTCTTCCTCTGAAGACGCGGAGTGTTCCACAGTGCTCAACGATGCTTAGCCCTCGGTCCTCTTGTGGCCTCACGATGAATCCTTCGATTCTCTCGAGTCTACCCTGGCCACAGGCCAGCCAAATCACAGCTCCACTGGGGGGCCCGTCGTGGAGGCTGTCAACCACAAATCCAGCCTGTAGCTGGCAGGTTCCAATCAGTTCGCTGGTTAGGCCACTCCACGACCGATACTAGGGTTGCGAGCCCTAGGCAGGAGCCTTGTGTGACTTCACAGGTTCACTCTCCTCACCACAACACCCCAGTGGTTAGTCTTCTCCACTAGTCCAGCCCCAGGTACGACAATCCCTGGATCTGCCACCTCACAGGCAGGCACCTGTGAGGTGGCAGATCCAACAACAGTGTTCATCCGGGGGGTGACTCACAGTTTCAGCGGTAAATGCGTGGAGGTTACTCAGCTGCCTTGGGTAGACTGATCCAACTTCCATTACAGCAGTCCCAGGTCGACTCTGTAATCAGACACGTCCTCAGTACTAGTTACACTCTAGGGCACCTCACTTACTGCTTAGACACAAACACCCACCTATCCACTCCAAAGATGGCGTTGCTGTCTAAGCGTCACCTCACCAGAGGTCAGCATCGGCTGTGTTATGAGCTGATCAGGACGGGAAACTAGCCCTTGTGGCCAGTATATCTCGTCCTCACTAGATGGCATCGTCCATTTGGAGGAAGTTTCGGGAGCTGACCCGCAGATGGCGCGGTCGTCCACTGCTCCTTGCTCGGACTCGGGCAAGGAGCAGTGACCCATGGGCTCGGGTCCGTAACATTCATTCATGGATAATATACTTTTATTGTAATGAGCACTCATTTGTCTCAATATGTCCTAGGTATTTTCTCCTGGACAATTATTTTCAAGACCCACTCAGCCCCGTTTGTATCTGCTGTCAGGCTGAGGCATTGATCAATGATTCTACCTCCAGCTTGAAGACTTGGAGTGAATCAGCTGAAGCCTCCGGTGGGGGTAAATGCAACAGCTCATGAACTAAATATGATGTTCTTACTTCTGGATCAGCATAATTATCCTTGAGGAGTTTTACTGCCAGATCATAGCCGTCATTAGTTAATCTCAGATGGGATACTACTGTTTTAGCCTCACCTGGTAATTGGCCTTGCAAATAAGAGAATTTACTACTCTTTGGTAAAGATTGTTTTGAGTCCACAAGGTCAACGAATTTGTTCCAAAATTTTTTCCCAATCTTCCTCATCTTTTCCTGAGAAAGTGGGTAAATTAATTGGAGGGAGTCGAGCTTCTGCTTGGACTCATATTAGATGCAACTGTTGTTGTTGTTGCTGTTGCCTTGTTCTGGGCAATTAATTTGACATAAGGCTGTAACGTGGCCTGAGTGTGATCTTCATAATTCGCAAGATCAACCATAATGTCCTCTATTTCAGTTTCTGATAAATTGGTGTTGGCAAGTTCAGCCACATATGTTGCTATTTGGCATTTGATTTGCTCAAATTTACCTGCAGCTGCTTGATAATAGCTTTTCCAGGTCAGCATAATCAACTTGAGATTGTTGTGACAAATCTTCACATTTCTTGATCTGTCTTGTTAAGTGGCCTTTAAGACCTGCAAGGGTTCTTTTCATTCTCCCTCCATTATCCATACTGGCTAGTTGATGAAGCCTTGTGGGACTTGTACTTGAGTCGCTCATAATACTGAACAAGCACTGATGGTAGCCTAGGGTAAAATTTCTGCACTCACTAGGCTGTAATCCTACCTCTACTAGAGGTTAGCACTTAAAATTAATACAAATTATATATATACAATCATACACACTAATGATTTGAGTGATAAACCAGTGTCATGGAAGTACCTTTAGGTTAGCTCTTCTATATCACCCTAGGATGGTATAGACACTAATTAATCACTCAAATGTGTAATGATCATAAGTAAATTATTATATATACACAACTCATCTCGAGTTGATAAAATTTACACCCAAAATAGGGTCTGCACCATTCATTAATGGTGCTAGGTTGTTTAATATAGTACAACTAGACTATGGTAATGGGACTAGGATGAACAATAAATAGTTGAACTAGTCAATGGTAATATCCTACCCTGTTGTGGGTTGGCAATTAGTAAATATTATATTGTGAACACTAGGCAATATATTAAATAATTCTCTATTTTGGAGAAATAATATACACAATTATTGATAATAGCCTCTTAATTGCCTCTATAAAACTTCTAATATTATCAAGAAGTATTAAATATTATTACTGACCTCGCGAAATAAAGTCCACAAAATTCGTAGATAATCTGTCGCGAAATTTAACACCACGAAATCCGTGAACAATCTCGCGAAGACACAGCCACTAATTTGGCTGGCTTCAATATTAGCACTGTCAATTCACAGAATAACACGCCACCAAATCTGTGGGTGTGCATGAAACCGCTGATAAGGCTGAACTGAACTGAGGGGGGCTCCTTAGCTTGCACAAGGCTACGCCGCCGTCTTTGACGCCTGGCTTTGTATAAATCACACTACACTAGTATATTTAATGAATCCATAGGTCACTGGTTCATATCCGGTTTCGAAGGACCAAATAATGTGGGAACCGACCTGTGAGATTTATATTTATTTAATTTATATGAATTTATATTTACGTTAATTTATATACTTCGATAGCAATTTGTATGATGATAAGTGGACTGTATTTCTGCAATAATCTCACAAATCGATCCTCTACACATTAGGGGGGGTTTATATTAAATTTATATATATGCAGCCAATCAAACTACAGTATTAACTACACATATTGTTAAACACTGAAGAGGTTCCTTATCTTATTGTACAGCAGGCCTTAGTCCACCAGATATAACTAGGATGTAGACACCGAATTATCCTCTTTGAGGTAGCTTCCATCACCCAGTAACTGGTACACAAAGCATGCTTCCTCGTCTTGACCTGTCAAAAGGGCGCTAGCTATGAAGCCAGAATCCTAATATATGACAGCTATATCAGAGAAAACACTGTACATTGAACCATAAAGACCTAGGCTTAATTACCTTTAGGTATGAGGCGATTTCGTATTCTAACCGGCTCACCCTATCTACTGACATTAATGGCCAAAAATGATTAGATAAATTGGGTTTCGGCAGAACACTTAGCTTGTATTTGTTGACTGCGTGTTGATAATGTACACCTTTGGTTTCCATAACACTTCGTCCAAGAGAAATTAACAGGAGCCGCATTTGCTCCCATGCTCTGTGGTCTAAGTACAATAACAATAACTGACCACTCCCTCCTCACTGACGCTACTGGCCTACATTGTTCCAGATGACAGTAAGTGATAGAAGGGTCACATTTACTCTATTTTAATTCTGATAATTAAGTTAATTTATGTGATATGTTTTTATGATGGTAAAGCCCAATGACTAATGTATTTAAGAATAATTCCCACCATAATAGGTGGTGAATTTATAATAGTATGTGGTAATGATATCCCGTTTTCTATAGATGGAAATTCCACTACAAGTTACATTTTCTATGGGTTAACTTGTTTATACAACACAGCAATATTATCTGCCTGTATGATATTATTAAATGGTGTCGGATTTTCCGACAATTGAGCTGAGTCGATTGATCTGCGTTTGAATTTAAATATTTCGTTAGTGTTTTTTTGTTTTTGTTTTGAAAAAACGAAAATGGACAACACGTTTATTTCACAGCTGCAAATGTGCAACAAACAGCTGTGAATCCAACGGCTACAGCGTTAACTGTTTTTTCACGTTATGTCAAAATGACGTATTTGCGAAAACAATGCTATATTCAGGAAATGACTACGTATTACACATGAATTGCCAATAGCACATAATTTGAACAACGCAAACGAGGAGAGCGAGTCGACGGACAACTAGCATATTCATATAAACTACGCTAGTTAGACTGTACACAGTGCATCCTAATCAGGATGAATGCTTCTTTCTTTGCATTCTGTTGATAAATGTACTCGGTCCAACGTCCTTTCAGCAAATGAGATTTGTCAACGGTGTAACACATGCCACTTCTCGTAGTGCATGTCAAACTCTGAATTTATTGGAGAACGACCGGCACTGGGATGTATGCATTAATGACGAGTCCAACACGTCAAATCTAAATAAAATTCGTGCATTGTTTGCAATCATATTGACCACCGGCTCTCTGTTATCTCCAACAGAGTTATGGGAGAAATTTAAATTGCACATGGCTGAAGATATTATCCGTCGAATATGCATGGAAAATTCAAATATGAACATGGATTTAACAGCAAAAATCTACAACCAAGCGTTCATAATAATTGAAGACTTGTGCTTAGAAATCGCGAACAAATTTCTCAATCAATTGGAAATACCATCACAGAATCGATCTACTGCTGCTTCGTTCGATGTAGAATTGCGTTTGTGAACAAAATTACAACATGGGTGATCTGTTGTCGTATGTTTAATCAAATATTCCTAGGCTAACGCTTGAGCGAAAAGGCATTAACAATCAAATAATTCAAACTGTCAATAACGGGCTTGGAGAAATCTTCTTAGATGCGCCAGGTGGAAACTGTAAAACCTTCCTAATTGACTGATTCTGGCAGCATTTCGATCCCAAAATGGCATAACCTTAGCTCTTGCATCATCCGGAATTGTTGCTACATTGCTACCAGGTGGAAGAGCTGCTACTTCGGCTTTAAAATCGCCATTGAACATGCAATTCATTGAAACTCCCACGTGCAACATTTCCAAAGCATCCGGCATGAGAAAAGTATTGCAGAAATGCACACTTATTGTTTGGGATGAATGCACAATACCCCACAAAAAATCGCTCGAGCTCTTGATCGATCATTGCAAGATTTCTGTGGAAATATCAGACCATTTGGGAACGCATTAATATTGCTTGCAGTAGATTTCAGGCAAATATTTCTTGTAATTCCTCAATTGACACCAGTGGACGAAATAAATGCTGGCCTGAAATACTCTACTTTGTGGCGCCACGTTCGGACATTTAAATTAACTACAAATATGCGTGTAGTTATGTTGCTACTGAAAAACGATCCATCAGCTGAGATATTCTCACATCAATTCTGGAAATAGGGAACATAAACGTTGCCGGTTGATCTGACCTCATGGCGAATTTCATTGCCTCATAACTTCTGCAATTTAATGACGTCAAAAGAAAAACTGGTTGAAAAAGTATTTCCCAATATTCAAACCAATTATAAGAATCACGACTGGCTGAGTGAACGAGGTATTCTTGTGGCCAAGAACAAAACGTCTAAAAACTTAACAATATTATTCAATCTAACATTCAAAGCGAGGCAATTACGTACAAGTTCGTCGACACTGTTGTGGAAGAAGATGAAACAGTTAATTATCCAATTTATTTTTTAATTCACTCGATCTGTCTGGGCTACCATCACACGTACGGCAATTGAAAATCGGCAAATTTTCAATAAATTGAAAATCATCATGTTGCGAAATATCAAATAGCCAAAACTTTGCAACGCCACGCGCCTTGCAGTAAAAAAATTATTCAGTGACGTCGTAGAAGCAACAATCTTGACAAGACCTTTCAAAGGTGAAGATGTCCTCATTCCTCACATTATTATGATTCCAACAGATATGCCATTTCAATTTAAGAGATTGTAATTTCCAATTCAATTGGCATTTGTAATCACCCTCAACAAAGCTCAGGGCCAATCTTTAAATTGTGCAGTTTATATCTAGACACGGATTGCTTCTCACATGAACAATTATATGTTGCGTGTTATAGAGTTGGCAAACCAGACAATCTCTATATCTCCACAGTCAATGGAACAACAAACCACAACGAATACCCACATGCATTGTGAAATTAAACTTATTAGAAACGTGTGCTTTCTCTTTTCTTCTTTCCCATTAACCAGACTGAGCCACAGCAACGCGGGATGGGTACTGCTAGTATATAAATAAATTAATTGGACATGGTTCCATGCTGTGTCTCTTCATATGTGAACACTGACTGAATCTCTTCCAACACTATGGACATGTAATGTTGGAGGGTTAACGTTGACTGTTTGGCAATGTTTACTACAAGTACAGTCTCTAAACTAAGAAACTTACATATGAAGTGCGCTATTTTCGTAATTGTTAATGTATATCCTACATACCCCGCCCACCCCATTGTCATGATGCCATGCTGTGCCTCTTCATATTTTAAAGCCGAGTGAATCTCTTCTAACACTATGGAACTGGTCACGTCACGGTGGAGAGTTATTGTTGGCGGTTAAGCAAGCACGGAGTGTTGTTTCTTAGAGTTAAGCTAGATATGAAAACTTTGCAGTCAACACTGCAGTTTCTTTTTCATAATAGAAGCAGTTTTTTGGAAGGTTTTCGGCTTAGGATGACTGCACGAGTTTTGATGTTGGGAGATGTATCACAGTGGAGGACTTTTAATGATTTTTCCTTTCTATTATGATTATTATTAATTCACGATAGTTATCGAGGTTTAATACACGAAAATTACTGTACTAAGACAAGATGCAATTACGAAGGTAAAGTAAGGTAATTATCAAAAGAAGGCACCATACCGGGAAGGCTATCTAGCACCATCAAAGTGCAAAATAACCAGAGGGTGCTAAATATCACCAAGAATGCCAATACGATAACAAAAACGCATCAGGCGAACGATATCAAAAGTATCCAATTCACCTAGAATTCTATCGAGGGACAAGTGACCGCGAAGGACGGTCGGAAAGCAAGACACACGCTCGTCCTGGAAGTCAGGACATTCAACAAGGATATGCACATCTGCAAGAGGGACAACGCAATTTGGACAATAAGGAGCAGGGCGGCACTTCATTAAGTGACCGTGGGGAACCGTGGGCGAGAATGGCCAACCCGCAGCCGTGCCAAAGCAGTTTTCCCATCGCGGGTTACGGTGGTAGGAGGAAGGCCGTAGGGACACACTACGTTTGAGAGTACGCAGCTTCTTACTAACTACAGAAGACCAACAACCCTGTCAACGGGCAAGGATGGAGGAATGAATAACAGGATAAAAGTCGGAATAAGGAATACATTTATGGGAGATGGGACAAAAACAGATAGCTTCCTTAGCGGCAGCATCCGCACGCTCATTGAAAGAAACACCAATATGGCTGGGAACCCAGCAAAACTCTATTGATTTAAATTTACTAGAAATAAGAAACAGCCAATGTTGAATCTCGATGACCACCGGATGGAAAGGATTAAAGGACCCTAGAGCTATGAGGGCACTACGAGAGTCAACTACAACCACAAAGGAGGAATAACAATGAGAAAGCAAGAGGACAGAGAGCATAGAGAATAGCATAAAGTTCTGCTGTAAAGATGCTAGCCTCCGAAGGAGGTGACACATATAAGTATGGTCAGGAAAAACAACAGAGCAGCCCACACCGTTCGCAGACTTAGACCCATCGGTGAAGATGGAAATAGAGTGGGAGTGCAAAGAAAAGTGCTCAAGGAAGAGGCTTTTCAGAATCGTAGGAGGGGTAAAGGCTTTAGTGACAAGTCAAGGATGCAAAAACTTGGGAAGGAGGACTCTCCACAGAGGCAAGGAAGGAACAATA
This sequence comes from Procambarus clarkii, assembly GCF_040958095.1. NCBI lineage: Eukaryota > Metazoa > Arthropoda > Malacostraca > Decapoda > Cambaridae > Procambarus > Procambarus clarkii. The sequence goes on along the minus strand of NC_091231.1, from coordinate 21,405,823 downwards.
TGAGGAGAGACATTAGAAATATGAACCGAAAGAGAATCCTGTAAGCAAGATAACCGGACAGAAAGAAGGAGACGATGAAGACGAACAAGGGCTACAGGAGGAGGAAAAGTTAAAGCACGACAGAGGCGAGAGGAAGGATGTTGTAGGACCGCGCAAGATAACGAAGACTAGTATCACGGCGGTCCTGAAGAGAGAGAAAACCAGTGTCAACATACAAACTGAGGGCGGGAGTCGAACGAAAGGCACCGGAGCTGAGACCCAATCCAGTATGGTGCAAAGCATCAAGACGGCGAAGAGAAGGAGAAGCAGAAGAGTATGCAGTGCAACCATAATCGAGTTTAGACAGGACTAGAGAGGAGTGCAAATAAAGAAGCGTGCGCCTATTCGCTCCCCAAGAAGTATGGGACAAAACCTTAAGTAGGTTAAGGGCCTTAGAGCATTCAACTCGGAGGTAAGAGATATCGGCTGACCAAAACGAACGAGGTCAAAGACTAACCCCAAAAGCTTAGCGGAATCCCTGTTCACCTGGAGACGACCATAAAGCGACAAAGAGGGACGAAGAACGACATGCTTCCGAGTAAAAGTCATAGCACAAATTTTAGATGCAGAGAACTTGAAGCCATGATCAATGGTCCAAGACGACACGGCATCAATCGCATGTTGAAGCCGCCATTGAAGGAGAGGCGAATCATTACCCAGACAGCAAAGGGTAAGATCATCAACATAAAGAGCGGAGAAGACGCCAGAAGGAAGAGAGGAAAGAAGACCGTTGAGAGCAACTAGAAAAAGAGTAGTGCTTAGAACACTATCCTGGGGTACACCCTGATACCGCCGAAAAGGGGCAGAGTGAGTGATACCAAGCCACACACGAAAGGAACGACGAGAGAGGAAGCTCGGAGGAAAAGAGGGAGATTCCCATGAAGGCCAAAAGAATGAAGTTGAGACAGAATATAATACTGCCTGGTAGGTGTCGGAAGCCTTTTCCAGGTCAAAAAGGACGGCAACAACGGAGGTCTTCGCAACAAAAGCAGTACGAAAATAGACCTCCAAGTTCACCAGGACATCTGTTGTGCTGCGGCACTTGCGAAAACCACATTGAGAAGGGAGAGGTGGTGATAGTGTTCTAAGAACCACATCAAACGAATGTTAACCATACGTTCAAAGAGCTTGCAGACACAACTCGTGAGGGCAATAGGGCGGAAGTCCTTGGGGGATGACCCGAGAGACCCTGGTTTCCGAACAGGGTGGACAACATCATCGAGCCAGTCTTCAGGGACTGACGACGACTCCCAGACCCGATTGTACAGACCCAGTAAATACTGAGACGTGCACGAAGGGGAAATGGCAAAGCATTTCATAATGAATGCCATCGGAGCCCGCTGCTGTAGAACTGCCAAGAGCTATGGCAGACTGAAGCTCAGAGAGAGAGAAGGGATCATTATAGGGAAGGCGAAGATTAGTACAGAAATTTAAAGGATGAGATTCAAGAATAGGCTTACGAAGAAGGAAGGATTGAGGTAGATGAGAACCAGAACTAACAGATGAAAAATAGGAACCCAATTCGGTCGCGACCTGCAGAGGGTCCGCCACAAGAGTACTATGAAGGCGAAGGACTGGTGAGACATCGGGAATGAACTTACCCGCAATCTTGCGGATACGCTTCCAGACCAGTGAGAGAGGAGTTTTGGACGTAACAGTGGAGACATAAGACGCCCAGCAGAACGTTTAGCTGCACGGATGGTCCTACGGGCCACCGCACTCGTCTTTCCGAAACAAAAAGAAAAGACTCAACCGTCTGCCGGTGGGGATGTCCTTCCAGGCTGCACGCTTACAGCGGACAGCCCAAACACAGTCCACATTCCACCAGGAAACGCACTTCCACGTTCCCCGAGAGGAAGAGCGAGGAATAGAGTGGTTGGCAGCGTCAAAGACAGTGTCATGAAAAAGCAGGAGGGTGAGAGGGAGAGGGAGAACGGAAAGGTCGGAAATAGTAGCACAGAGAGTAAAGAGGCGCCAGTCAGTCTCGGCAAACCGCCACCTATGGAAGGAGAGAGGAGGGTGAAAAGAGAAAAAAGTAACAAGAATAGGAAAATGGTCACTGCCATGGAGGTCATCAAGGACCCGCCACCCGAAATCTAAGGAAAGGGATGACGAGCACAAAGAAAGATCGAGACAAGAAAGAGAGCGAGTCCGAGAGTCCAAATGAATGGGCTCACCCAAATTAAGAAGGGACAGGGAAGAAGAGAGGATGAAAGGTTCAAGGAGGACACCCCAGGTGTTTGTCAGCACATCACCCCAAAGTGCATGACGACAATTGAAATCACCCAGCAGGAGCACAGGCTCCGGCAAGGAGACTAAGAGTCGTTTAAGATCGGGAAGACAAAGTGGGACAGTGGGGGGCAGACAAATGGAACAAACCGTGTACCATCTATGCACAAAGACACGGGCAGCAGAACAGTGGAGAGGTGAGGAAAAAAGTAAGGGGACAAAGGGAACATCGGAGCGAATAAAGAGAGCAGAAGAATAGCGGAGAATGGAGAGAAAAGAATAGCCATGGAAGCGACCAGGACGAGCACCATGCATCGGCTCCTGGAGACAGACACAAAGGGGCGAAAACTGTGAAATGAGAAGTTGGAGGTCAAGGAAATTGCCGTAAACTCCACGGATGTTCCATTGAAGAATAGACATCAGCAAAGAGAGAGAGGAGAGCAACAGAGAGCAAAGAAGGAACACAACACGCTAAAAAAGCACAGGGTCAGTGAAGTCAGGGTTAGGGGCATGGGTAAACTGAGTAAAGAAGGAGGGAAAGAAACAGGAGGACACACCAGAGGTGGACGAGCAGGGTCTGGAGGAGAAGGGGCAGAAAGAGGGGAGTGCATCTCATCAAGGACAGTAACCGAGATGGAACCGGGGGCTTGGAAACGGATGTGAGACTGAGGAAGGGGGAAGGACGAGGAGAGGAAGAGCGCACCACGCGAGCATAGGAGACGCCAGCGAAAGGGGGGAGATGATGAACTTGGCGCCGAGCCTCAGGAAAAAACAAGCGGTCCCGGTGCTTCAAGTTAAGGACAGCCGCCTCAAGTTTGTAACTAATACACATACGGGAGAAGGCAGGGTGGGCCTGACCGCAATTGAGGCAGCGGGCCTGGGGAGAAGTGCACTCCAACTTAGAGTGACCCTCACCTCCACACAAGGGACAGAGAGAGACAGGACTAGAGCATTTGAGGGCACCATGCCCAAACCTCCAGCACTTACCTCAGAGCCGAGGAGATGGAATATACTCCTGAACGGAGCATCTGGCACCAGCAAGAATGACAGAGGGCGGAAGGGTCCTACCATCAAAGGTAATCTTCACAACTCGAAAGGGCAGACTGCGATGACCACGAGGGGGACGAGTAAACGTATCCACCTAGAGACAGAATGACCCTGGGCCTCGAGGATATGCTTGATATCCTCATGGCAGTCCTTGAGATCCCTAACACCGGTCGCAACATGGTGCGGGAGGAGAACAGTGCCAAAACTGGCATTCAACCGAGCGTTCTTGGAGACCCAAACAGGGGTTTCGCCAAGGCAGGATAAGGCGGCCAAGCGGGTTGCCGCATCCTGAAAAGGAGCAGCAACGACACAGGTACCAAGACGGGTGGGGTTAAAGGTGACAGAGGCATCTACTGAATCTACAAGATGCCTATGAAGGGAAAAATCGTCAGGAGGAGTCGAGACGGTCACCACGGCAAGCTTGGGGCTCGACCCAATCACAGAGGAGGGAGGGGAGCAGGGAGGAAGAGTCCGGTCTGGGCCTAAACCGGGTCCTGTAGTAGGGGCTACAGATCTCGGTCTTCCAGGACGGTCCGACTCAGGGCCTGTTCGCCCACCCCATGAGCCTGGGTAAGAGAAGTCAAGTCATCATCCATGCATCCATGCGTGACAGAGGCATCTACTGAATCTACAAGATGCCTATGAAGGGAAAAATCGTCAGGAGGAGTCGAGACGGTCACCACAGCAAGCTTGGGGCTCGACCCAATCACAGAGGAGGGAGGGGAGCAGGGAGGAAGAGTCCGATCTGGGCCTAAACCGGGTCCTGTCGTAGGGGCTACAGATCTCGGTCTTCCAGGACGGTCCGACTCAGGGGCCTGTTCGCCCACCCCATGAGCCTGGGTAAGAGAAGTCAAGTCATCATCCATGCAGCAAACCAATATCTAAAGAATGGGACCTGGAACCAAGGGATACCACCTACCAGGGAGGCAGAGCACGGGCCAGTGCAGGAAGGGTGCGTCTTCCCCAGCGGTGCTCTCCCTTTTCAACAGGGGTCCACCATTATCAAAGGCTTTTGTGTAACGCATTATTTACCTGGTAAATTCAATGAGGTTACTCATCGAGTGGCCTCGACGAGGACAGGAAGCTGGATGCCTTGTCAAAGGTCCCCCCATCTGCCCTGATCTTTTGCAGCTGCATTTTAAAACCCATCAGAGTTTTGGTGTTTATGGCTTCAGTGGGTAGGCGATTCCATAGGTTTATTACTTTATAAATATGACAAGAGACTAGATACAGAACATTCATTTATGATCCAAGAGACTTAAATTCAATAAAGTTCATATATCAGCATATACTGAGCCGAAAAATTATTATTTTTTTGCATTAATTATTAAAGGAATTGCACCAGTTAGAACGGTTCTATCTAAAAGCTAAGAACTATTATTTGTGACTATTGACTATCGTCACTATAGGTACTATCTAAACAGAAGGATGAGTTGTAACATTAGTTAGATGAATATTGTGATAAAGATGATTGTTACAGCCTTTGCCATTTTCTGTAATCTTTTTATGACTACCTAATGTATTTATTCATTACTTGAGCTAATGCAAATTAACAACATATTATGGCTGTTACATTAGAGTTTTTATATATGATGTGGGAATTTCGAACATATTTCCACGGTGGAGAAACACAGGTTAGAGTCCAATGTTTAGGACTGGTGAACACTTTACTGCTCCTCTTCAGAATTGTGGATATATTGCAGATGGTGAGTCGCAATAACGTGGCTGAAGAATGTTTACCAAACCACTCACTAGAATTCTTCGAGTAATCAATTTCACTAGTCAAGAACTTCATCTTCTAATGTGTGGTTTGATCAACATGGACATATTGTTTAAGTTTCATATTGCACTGCTGTGTGTCAGTTCTTTCAGGACAGACATCCCGTACTGGAGCTGCAGGGGTGGAAAGTCTTTAAGCAACTTCATTTCCTGTAGCTCCAAAGGAACTAATTTCTCTAGTGCCTTGAGCCTAGTGGTGCCTCTGCACTTTACTTTCACTATCATCAAGACACACTGGCGATCTGGATGGACCGAGACTATTATGCCCAGAGGCCAGTCTGAGCATGGACCGTCACTGTCCACCAGAAAAACATTACCAGGGAGTAACTGAATTATATTGTAAGGGTAGTTTGCCCCATAGTTATACTCCCTTTAAAATACTATCCTCAGTGGGGTTGTTGCTGATTTTTTCGTTATGGCATGGTGCGGGAAATAGTATCAGGGGTTGGGGGTTTTTCAAACTTCATATTGAACTTTACTTTATTTAATTAATAGGGAACAGACACCCCCCACCACTCCCTGGTAAAAAATAAATAATAATTTGGGAGATCGCCCTGTAATCGTTATATACTTGGAGAGGGATTCAACGTCATATTTATTTGGGAAGAACCTCTAACCTAAAATATATATATAATCTATATAAATAAAAATAGAAATGTTCGTTTGTTCAAAATCGCTAATCTCCGAAAGTTCTTCACCGATTACTTTGAAATTTTTACACAATGTTCCATTCGCATCCGAGCAGTTTATATATACATACTATATAGATGTTACGTCTGTGACGGTAAAAAACATGTTTTTTTCTGAAAAACTGGGTTTTTCATGTGAGGGAAATCTTCGAAACCTCCTTACTGATTGCTTTGAAATTTTGACACAACGTTGCATTTGAATAGGCGCGTCTTTTCATATATCTACTATATTCATGCCTCACCTGTGACTGGAAAAAACATGCTTTTTTTTTTTAAAACAGAGCCATCTGTTGGACGTAAGAGCAACACACGCTGTAATCTCCTAAAGTTCTTCACCGATTGCTTTGAAATTTTGACACAACGTTGCACTCGAATATGAGCATCTTTTTATATACCTACTATATATATGCCACCCCTGTGACAAGTAAAAACATGCGTTTTTGAAAAACAGCGCCATCTGTTGCACACAATAGAAACATGCACGCTATACTAAATATTGTTAAAAATTCCATTTCAAGGTTTCCAATTGCATTCATAAATTTTATTTTCATAGATGTCGATTTATTTAATTTTTTTTTAATTATTTTGTGTGACATTGTGTTGGAATTGAGCTGTGTTGTTTACCATACCATTCATTTCGTAAGTATAAGTATAGATGCCACACCTCTGACAGGCAAAACTATGCTTTTCTTGAAAAACAGCGCCATCTGTTGCATGTACGAGCAACCCACATGCTATACTACATATGTTGTAATGGTATATGCACACCATAGCTTCTTCCCCTTCCCCCCTCCCCCTTCCCCCCTCCCGTGTCCCATTGTCCTTCCTCCCTTTGGGTCATCCCTTCCATTTGTCATGGTCTGACCCTCGTGGTCATAAACAGTGAGGTCACTTATTCCCCTCCCTCTCTGTCCATCCGTCCAGAGTCGAATTGGAAATAGTACCTCAGGGCCAAGACACTTGTGTTCTCAAGTTACACGTGGGTGCCCAGCCGGCGTTCCCACAGGAAAGTCGTTGGTGCCTTCCCAGTTTTTGGAGTTTTCTGTCAAGAGGAATTGACCCTTATGGTCAAGCCTGATCCGGATTGGTTGAAGACATGTAGGCCTGTGGAGGCGGGGCCCCACAGGGTAGTGCCTGTCCATGCCATTGGCCTGGATTCTAGATCACCTAGTTATGTTTAAATCTATTGGTCATAGGCTTGGGATAGGCGGAGTTAAGATTTTGGGTCTAGGAACTAGGGGGTGGAGCCTGTCCCACTGGTAAGCGTTTTTATTAAAGATTAGTTAGTGTGTTCTGGAGCTTAGTGGGGTACAGGTCCCTTTGACCTGTGGGAGGCAAGCCATCAACATCTTGGCCTCAGTGCGGTTTTAAGGTATTATGCACTTGATTTCATGTCCTCAGTAGATACCCATTTTGCTTCTTAGGGAATAGAAAAGGGTATATGTTCAATTTGATTTGAATTTACATGATTCATAAAATAAATTGTATAATTTGCCCAGTGGTATTCAGTTAATTCCCCTTTGTAATATTTTTTCTATTTTGTCATTTTGTATATGTGGTTAATGTGTTGGCTTGGAAAGTTCCTGTGTTCCCCTCCATCTTATAAATATTAAAGTAGCTCTTCAATTTCCCTTTCAGTTCAGTAAGATTACAGTATTAATCCTTTAAGATTCATTTACTTGCCCCTTTGAGTTCCATGATTATTGAGTCCCTTCCTTCCTGGGGAAGCAATAATTTTGACACATTCATTTATGTTTTGGGAAGGTGGTGGCAGTGTTAAATTATTTAAATTATTAGTTATAAATTAATAACCCCCTATCCTTGTGATGTCCTCCTCATTTAAAACTCAGCTTATATTCGTGGCAGTCAAGTGAGGAGTCATACTGGACTGTAACAGTGTTAAGCTGGGGTATTAGATGATAGAGCAGAGAGAAGTAACGAGAAAATGTTATAAAAAAAAAGGTTGAGCGTTCAGGGTTATTACAATGTTACAATTCCATTTCAATGTTTCTGATTGCATTGATAAATTGAATTTTCATAGATTTTGATTTATTTTCATTTTGATATATTTGTCGGAAAATCCGACACCATTTAATAATCATACAGATAATAGCTGTATTACCAACAAGTTACCCATAGAAAACGTAACTTGTAGTGGAATTACCGTCTATAGAAAACGGGATATCATCACCACATACCATTATAAATTCACCAGCTATTCTGCGGGGAATTATTCTTAAATACATTAGTCTTTGGACTTTACCATCATAAAAACATCTTATATAAATTAACTTAATTATCAATATTAAAGTAGAGTAAATGTGACCCTTCTATCACTTTCTGAAATGTGGACAATGTAAGCCAGGCGTCAGAGTGAGGAGGAGGGCAGCCATTGTTTATACGAGACCAGAGGCTCACACGGGAGCAAATTCGGCTCCTGTTGATTTTACTTGGACGTAGTGTTATGGAACCCAAAGGTGTACCATTTTCAACACGCTGTCAACAAATTCAAGTTAAGTGTTCTTTCCGAAACCCATTATCTATCATTAGTGGCCATTAATGTCATTGGGTAGGGTTCGCCGGTTAGAACGCGAAATCGCCTCATACTAAAGGTAATTAAGCCAGGTCTTCAATGTTCCATATACAGTATTTTCTCTGATATACTTGTCATATATAGGATTCTGGCTTTACAGCTAGCGCCCTTTTGACAGGTCAAGACGAGGAAGCAAGGCTTTGTACATCAGTTACCTGGGTGATGAATTCTACCTCAAAGAGGATAATTTGGTGTCTACACCCTAGTTATACCTGGTGGACTAACCTGCTGTACTATAAGATAAGGAACCTTTTCAATGTATGTAGTTACTGTAGTTAGATTGGCTGCATATATATTAAATATAAACCCCCCCTAATGTGTAGAGGATCGATTTGTGAGATTATGAGATTATTGCAGAAATACAGTCCACTTATCATTATACAAATTGCTATCGAAGTATATAAATTAACGTAAATATAAATTCATATAAATTAAATAAATATAAATCTCACAGGTCGGTTCCCACATTATTTGGTCATCTTCGAACCGGATGACGGATTATTCGGTCTTTTGAACCCACATTTGGTCATCTTAGTACCGGATGAACCAGTTAACCAGTGGATTCATTAAATATACTAGTGCAGTGTTATTTAAACAAAGGCCAGCCAGTCAAAGACGGAAGTGTAGCCTCGAGGGAGCTCAGGAGCCTCCCTCAGTTCAGTTCAGCCTCATCAGCGGTTTCATGCACACCCACAGATTTAGTGGCGTGTTATTCTGTGAAATGGCAGCGCTAATATAGAAGCCAGCCAAATTAGTGACTGTGTCGCGAGATTGTTCACGGATTTCGTGGTGTTACATTTCGCGAGAGATTATCTACGAATTTTGTGGAGTTTATTTCGCGAGGTCACTAATAATATTTAATACTTCTTGATAATATTAGAAGTTTCATAGAGGCTAATTAAGAGGCTATTATCAATAATTGTGTATATTATTTCTCCAAAATAGAGAATTATTTAATATAAATTGCACTAGTGATCACAGTATAATATTTACTAATTGCCAACCCACAACAGGGTAGGATATGACTAGTTGAACTATTATTGCTCATCCTAGTCCCATTATTACCATAGTCAGTTGTACTATATTGATCAACCTAACACCATTAATGAATGGTCCAGACCCTATTTTGGGTGTAATTTTTATCAACTCGAATTGAGTTGTATATATAATAATTTACTTATGATCATTACACCTTTCAGTGATTAATTAGTGTCTCTACCATCCTAGGGTGATATAGAAGAGCTAACCTAAAGGTACTTCCTGTGACACTGGTTTATCACTCAAATCATTAGTGTGTATGATTGTATATATATAATGTGTATTAATTTTAAGTGCTAACCTCTAGTAGAGGTAGGATTACAGCCTAGTGAGTGCATTTTACCCTAGGCTACCATTAGAGCTTGTTCAGTATTATGAGCAGCCCAAGTACAAGTCCCACAAGGCTTCACCAACGAGCCAGTATGGATAATGCAGGGAGAATGAAAAGAACCCTTGCAGGTCTTAAAGGCCACTTAACAAGACAGATCAAGAAATGTGAAGATTTGTCACAACAATCTCAAGTTGATTATGCTGACCTGGAAAGCTATTATCAAGCAGCTGCAGGTAAATTTGAGCAAATCAAATGTCAAATAGCAACATATGTGGCTGAACTTGCCAACACCAATTTATCAGAAACAGAAATAGACGACATTATGGTTGATCTTGCGAATTATGAAGATCACACTCAGGCCACGTTACAGCCTTATGTCAAATTAATTGCCCAGAACAAGGCAACAGCAACAACAACAACAGTTGCATCTAATACGAGTCAAGCAGAAGCTCGACTCCCTCCAATTAATTTACCCACTTTCTCAGGAAAAGATGAGGAAGATTGGGATGAATTTTGGAACAAATTCGTTGACCTTGTAGACTCAAAACAATCTTTACCAAAGAGTAGTAAATTCTCTTATTTGCAAGGCCAATTATCAGGTGAGGCTAAAACAGTAGTATCCCATCTGAGATTAACTAATGACGGCTATGATCTGGCAGTAAAACTCCTCAAGGATAATTATGCTGATCCAGAAGTAAGAACATCACATTTAGTTCATGAGCTGTTGCATTTACCCCCACCGGAGGCTTCAGCTGATTCACTCCAAGTTTTCAAGCTGGAGATAGAATCATTGATCAATGCCCTCAGCCTGACAGCAGATACAAACGGGGCTGAGTGGGTCTTGAAAATAATTGTCCAGGAGAAAATACCTAGGGACATATTGAGACAAATGAGTGCTCATTACAATAAAAGCATCTTATCCATGAATGAAATATCTGAAGGTTTAAAGTCAGTAGTTCATCAATTACGAACACATGACAAATTAAAACCACCAAGTAAACCCTCAGAAACCAATAATAGTAAACCACAGAGTACCAAAGGTACTCCAAATCAATCTAGACAATATAATTCAACACCAAAGTGGAACAGTGGCAGTGTGGGCGTATATGCAGTGGGACCCTCCAAGCCTATAGTTACTGTGTCACCCAAGAACGTGACACAAAGGGTACTGGAAGCTATGGAACATGTTTGTTCTGCAATGAGAAACATTCAATGTACCACTGCCCTAATTTTCCTACTAGTGACGCCCGTGTTGAGCGACTCAAAGATTTGCAACATTGCACGAGGTGCCTCAGGAAACATAACATCAACGACTGTGAGACCCAATTACACACCTGTAATAGGTGTAACAAAGGTCAGCACCATGCAGCATTGTGCAGAGACACCAAAACAACGTCTCCAAACCCCAAGGTGGAAGATAGCATTCCCACCACAGTACAGTACTGCAAGGTGCAACAAACAAACAGTGTCCAATCGGCAAAGTCTAAAGGTAATACGACTTTGCCTACTGCCCAAATTACCATCCTGAATAAGAGGGCCAAGGTCCATACCCGTGGGTTGTTTGACCAAGGATCCCAGAGAACATATATCACTAAAAAGTTGGCAGATGGACTACAATTAAGGCCTGTAGCCCAGATGTCATTCAACATCTCAGGGTTTGTAACAGATGCAGGACCTGAAGTCTACCAGGTGGTACAACCATCAGTACGCTTAGGCAGGTACGTCTGTCGAGTACAAGCCATTGTGGTGGACAAAATACCAGTAGACCTACAAGTTCAAGGTCTGAGAGCAACAGCCAAATTCCTGAGAAATAGAGGAATAAAATTGGCAGATAATATTAAGTCTGATCACCTCAACGACTTCGGTCTCCTTGTGGGGACAGACTACTACCATCGATTCATCGGTAGCCCTACTAAATATCAGGGCATAACCATGTTAAACTCTGCAGGAGGTAAATTACTCTCAGGCCCAGTATCAAGCCTGAGGAGACCTATGCCTGCAGATAAACATTACCAGTAGAAATCTAAATTTCTCAGCTGATTATATTTCTCCAGTAGCATTATACTAAGGAGATTACAGCTGACTATACCAACAGAGGTTGATGTTAGTATCATCATTTAAAGCTGAAGAAGAGTTCATGAGGCCTCAGTGGCAAATCAGTGAACAGTAGCCTAAAACAGCTACAAGTCACTGCGACCAATGTCACTGAACCCACTGCAGTCTCAGAACCATACTTTACTTTAATGATGAGCTATTCAATCCTCTGAATCAATTAACTGAATTAAACCCCAATAAATCTGATGACTGATTTGATACATTTATTATTTAATCAAGATGTATTCCATGGGCCTCAGTGTTTATATATCAGTGACCAGTTACCTGAAGAAACTTCAAGTTATATCTAATGTCACTGATCTCACTGCAGTCCCTGAATCATACTTGACTGTAGTACTTGTTCACATCCAGTCTTCTGGGTTAAATAATATGTAATTAGGCTTGAATATTAGCCTTTCAAGAGTTGACAGGGAAATGAAATCGCATTAGACTTCTAACCCCTGCAACTCTAGTACGGGACATCCGTCCTGTACGAACAGACGCACAAATGTGTGATTACTAACTACTAACATCAAATTAATCTAATAATTTGAAGGAGGAGTATCGGTGTTCGTCTGTTCTAAAGAGGACTTCGACCCGTGAGCAGCCCCCTGGGGAATTATGTCGGAAAATCCGACACCATTTAATAATCATACAGATAATAGCTGTATTACCAACAAGTTACCCATAGAAAAAGTAACTTGTAGTGGAATTACCGTCTATAGAAAATTGGATATCATCACCACATACCATTATAAATTCACCAGCTATTCTGCTGGGAATTATTCTTAAATACATTAGTCTTTGGACTTTACCATCATAAAAACATCTTATATAAATTAACTTGATTATCAATATTAAAGTAGAGTAAATGTGACCCTTCTATCACTTTCTGAAATGTGGACAATGTAAGCCAGGCGTCAGAGTGAGGAGGAGGGCAGCCATTGTTTATACGAGACCAGAGGCTCACACGGGAGCAAATTCGGCTCCTGTTGATTTTACTTGGACGTAGTGTTATGGAACCCAAAGGTGTACCATTTTCAACACGCTGTCAACAAATTCAAGTTAAGTGTTCTTTCCGAAACCCATTATCTATCATTAGTGGCCATTAATGTCATTGGGTAGGGTTAGCCGGTTAGAACGCGAAATCGCCTCATACTAAAGGTAATTAAGCCAGGTCTTCAATGTTCCATATACAGTATTTTCTCTGATATACTTGTCATATATAGGATTCTGGCTTTACAGCTAGCGCCCTTTTGACAGGTCAAGACGAGGAAGCAAGGCTTTGTACATCAGTTACCTGGGTGATGAATTCTACCTCAAAGAGGATAATTTGGTGTCTACACCCTAGTTATACCTGGTGGACTAACCTGCTGTACTATAAGATAAGGAACCTTTTCAATGTATGTAGTTACTGTAGTTAGATTGGCTGCATATATATTAAATATAAACCCCCCCTAATGTGTAGAGGATCGATTTGTGAGATTATGAGATTATTGCAGAAATACAGTCCACTTATCATTATACAAATTGCTATCGAAGTATATAAATTAACGTAAATATAAATTCATATAAATTAAATAAATATAAATCTCACAGGTCGGTTCCCACATTATTTATTTTGAGCGTATTGCCTTGGAATTGAGCTGTGTTGTTTACATATGGTTCATATCGTTATCTTGAGGTTATCTTGAGATGATTTCGGGGCTTTAGTGTCCCCGCGGCCCGGTCCTCGACCAGGCCTCCACCCCCAGGAAGCAGCCCGTGACAGCTGACTAACACCCAGGTACCTATTTTACTGCTAGGTAACAGGGGCATAGGGTGAAAGAAACTCTGCCCAGTGTTTCTCGCCGGCGCCTGGGATCGAACCCAGGACCACAGGATCACAAGTCCAGCGTGCTGTCCGCTCGACCGGCTCTGTACTCCTTCGTGAGTACAGTTTATTTATATTTTCATATTTTCATTTCATTTTTTACCTGTTTTCTTATATTTGATGTTCCCAATTTTCTGAGGGAACATAAGACCATTTGGGAAGGCATCGGCCGAGGGAGTGGGGAATGGTGGGGATGACAAGGGGACGGAAGTGAGAGATTGTGGGGAGGACAAGGGGACAAGGGAGGGGGTAATGGTGGGGGAAGGACGAGGGGACCGGGGAGTTTGGGAAGGTGGGGACGAGAGGATGCAGGAATGGAGAATGGTTGGGAGGACAAAGGGACAGGGGAGTGGGGCATGGGGAAAAGGAAGAGGGGATGGTTGAGTGGGGAATGGTGGGGAGGACGAGGAGATGGGTGAGGGGGGGGAGGACTGGGGGACAGGGAAGGTTGCTGTGGCTCAGCAACGCACATGCGTTGCTGAGCACATAATAGCAACATGCACGCTATACTAAATATGTCACTAATTCCATTTCAATGTTTCCGATTGCACTGATAAATTTTATTTTCATAGATTTCGATTTATTTATTTTTTTATTGAATTATTTTGTGTGACATTGTGTTAGAATCGAGCTGTGTTTATCATACTGTTCATTTCGTAAGTATAAGTAAAGTTGCCACACCTGTGACATGTAAAACTATGCTGTTCTTGAAAAACAGCGCCATCTGTTGCATGTAGGAGCATGTTATACTAAATATGGTACAATTCCATTTCAATGCTTCTGATTGCATTGATAAATTGATTTTTCATAGATTTTGATTTATTTTCATTTTGATTTAATTATTTTCTGTGAATTGCATTGGAATTGAGCTGTGTTGTTTACCATCCCATTCATTTCGTGAGTATAGTTTATTTTTTTATTTTTTTCATATTTTCATTTAATTTTGTACCTGTTTTTCTTATATTTCAGTGATGGGAACATCAGATCAATTTATGTTCCCAATTTTCATACGAGAACATCAGACCATGTAAGAAGGCATCAGATGAGGGATTGGTGGGGATGATGCGGGGACAGAAGTGAGAGATGGTGGGGATGACGAGGGCACAAGGGAGGGGATAATGGTGGGGAAGGACAAGGGGACGAGGGGATGGGGGAAAGGGGAATGGTGAGGAGGACAAAGAAACAGGGAAGTGGGGCATTGTGGGAAGGAAGAGGGGACTGTGGAGTGGGGAATGGTTGGGAGGCCGAGGAGATGGGTGAGGGTGGAATAGTGGGAAGTACTGGGGGACAGGGAAGGTTGCTGTGGCTCAGCAACGCATGTGTTGCTGAGCCACAGCAACGTGTGGCCGGGTACTGCTAGTATATATATATATTTCCGGTATATATATATACCGACCCCAAGTCGGTAGTACATTTTCTAGAAAGTGGTTATGTAGTACATAAAAAAAGGGTGGGGATGAACAAAACACAGTTCCTTTCGTCAATGTATTAAAAATCTTCCACCACCGTTAAGTAGATATATGTACACCGTCACCATAAATAATATATAAAGAAACGATAGGCTATTACTTCACCTATGTACAATCCTTTCGCTCAGGATATCAAACATGTTCACGTGCAGAGTTCATCAATCCCCAGTATTTCTTCACTGTCCAGTAGAGTAGTAAACCTTACTGGGAAGAACACCGGCGAGTTCACCTATACGTGGGCCAGCCCACTGACAGTGTCATGAGGTGCCTGTACCTCAACGACCGCTCTCCAGCTACTCGCTGGCAGAGTACCTAAGCCACACGCTGAGCGGGGTCACAATCCAATACAGGGGTAGCGATCCGCTAGCAGCACTCTCTAGCGACCAGCTAGCAGTACTACTTAATAGGCACCTCCCTGTCGTCAGTCTCTCTCCTTAGCCAGCCCCAAAGGTACGCTGATCTTTTTCAACACATAAGCACTTGCAGCTACCACACTGCTTCATCGGCGGTGGCTTAGTCGTTTCCAAGACCCTATAGGGAGACTGTGGACTGCCTAAAATGAACTGCACTCTCCAGTACCGCTGTCCCCAGACGTCACCTCTGTTGACACAAAAACGTCATCAATGACCTTGCCGATACTGGTGAACTAGAGAATACCACTAACCCACTGGGGAGTTGACATTGTGCTTTGTAGCACACACTAGGTGGCGCTGGTCTTGATGCGTCACCTCACCAGAGGTCACTCACAACGACCCCCAATCTGGCTGACCAGGGCAGGAATCTTTAGCCATTTGATAACCACCAGATGGCATAGTCCACTTTATGTACTATTCCGGAGCAGTCCGGGTGCGGACTCGTAGATGGCGTTGGAACTGCCACTCTACCCCCTGACAAGGGTGACGAGTCTGTAACACCTCACCACCAAAAGGAATTTGGTTTGGTCCTAAAAGGAAAAAAAACAAATTAGTATCGTGACACTTCGCCCATAGGACGAATGTAAATCATGGACTGCAGTGAAAAGGACGTCCTGTCCGATTAACTGGCTTAACTGAGAGGCTTGATACAGAGGAAATTCTAATATCTTGGGCAATGACTCGATTGAGGTTCTTGTCAGGAGCCCAGTTACCTCATGTGTTTTAATCAATAGCACTGAGGCTCTGCGGAGGATCGAAGAACTGGGGCCAACAGGCAACATCTCCCTGCGTCATGGTACCACTGGCAGCTGAGGGCAGAAGGCGTTTCTTTCACTGGTCCGGCGGTCCTTCATTGAGACGGGAACCTGGAATACAGGCAACTGATGATTCGGGGTAAAAGAAACTGTCTGGAAATGCTTACTTACAGTGCGAGCGATGGCGATGTCCGCGCACTTTTCCACAGTGACTGCCTGCACTCTAATGAGGAGTGCGTTAACTCGTCCAACGTCAGGTCGACCAATGTTCCATATAATGCTGGAATTAGGTCCACCAGTTACACAGGGGGTGTCAACCTGGCGGGAACGTTCACTCATTGAACAGTTGCTGGTACCACCTCCTTCATCAATCATTGTTCCGTCCGCAACACTCATGGGGGGAATATCCTGGTCATGATGTCGCTCCACGATGCTCACAGGAGCCATCATCTGCCGAATGTTGGTCACTTTCCCCAGGGCAAACACGTGAACAATACAAAATACAAAGAAGAAACATTTTTCTAAATGGGGAACAACTCTCACTAACCTACAATGTTCAGACCTGACTTCTTCCATTAGCCTGGATTGGATCTTAGGGGGCACTTGAACCTGTGCACTTACCTCACCTACCTCCGCGCATTTATGTCTGGGGAGTTCTGGGTCGATTCTGTAAACACCGTACCACCTATGGGAAATTTTACCCACCATATCTAATTATCATCTAAGAAATGTATTATTTCTATATCACATCTACATCATATCAAAATCGTATCAAATCATATCAAAATCATTATAGAAGCATAATAGATTCATTATACATCTTGATCCTAGATGACAATGTCACTATGATCACGTACACCATAGGGCCCTATAGGTGCCTACGTGACTTTGTGCATGATATCTCAAGGATCCAGAAGCTTCTAGAAGGATTTCTTAATTAAAAAACTATTGGAACATTAATCGCTTCCGGTAGGGATTATAAATCGAATCCTTAATAAGAATCAGTGGTACTATCAAGTACTACTTATAATCTTTAAATCCTATATCTAATTATATTATAATCACATCTTATCTCAATCATAAGTCTAGACTGAAAAAATAATCAATCAATATTCATTGAAAGCTACCCCTCTCAAGGGAGAGGGAGGAGCATCTCAGGAACAAGAAGGGCCGACCATAGCCCAGGGCACTTCGCGTTTGTTTACAACTGAGTGAACAGTGATGGGGGGTTGCGTGGTGACCGCCGGCCGGGTCGGACGTTCCTGAGGTCTCTCCGCACTGGCTAGTGTTTACGTTGGGTGATAGCTTGTTTGCCCTGCTGGTGGTGGTTTGCCACTGACGGGGTGACGTTTGCTTCGCCATGGGGACGTTTCGCCCTCCATTGCAGAGGACGCTGTCAGCTGGTCTGGCGTTTACGGTGCCGGTGGACCATCCATTGGTTGGTGTCGCCCTAGTAGACGTGCTGCATGTGCAGCTGTCTGACCTGGTGGGCATCCAGCTGCTTCAGGGCCACCGTGCTGTGGTCAAGTTCCGCCTCCAGGCTGCCTTTCAGGCGTTTCTCGAGCGGTGTGAGGGGCGTGTTTACCCTCTCCCTGATTCAGCTGGCTCAGTTAAGGTAGTGAATCTTAGTGTCACCTTGACGTCTGTGACGGTGCATGGTGCCCCCTTCGAATTTCAGGATGACTTTTTAACCTCCTGTTTCGAACGGTTTGGGACAGTGTTGAGTGTTCGTTGGAACAAGGTCGTTGCCGGGCACTGTGTTGGTATGCTTGACGGCTCCCGCACCCTGACGATGTCGCTGAAGGGTAGTGTACCGTCGTCGATGTCCGTGTTGGGATACACGCTCCGCTGCCAGTACCGGGGTCAACCGCGCACCTGTTATCAGTGTGGTCACGAGGGTCATCTGGCTGCTGCGTGCGACGTGGGAGCGACTGGTCGTGTGCATATTCTTCGTGCGGAGGATTTTCCGCCCCTGTTGCGTTCGGGCAGTGTAGGTGCTGTGCCTGAGGCGCCTGCCTGCCTGTCTGCTGCTCCGCCTGTTAAGGAGAGCTCTCCGGCCTGTGCGACACGTCTTGTGCCAGCTGTGGCCCCTGGGGTTGTTCCGCCGGTGTGTGAGGGTGTCGGGCTGTCGCCTGAGCTGTGTGTAGTGAAAGGTGTCCCGGTGGAGGTTCATGTTCCGCCCCCGCCTGTGGATGTGTTACCGGCTCCCGGGGACGCGGGTTCTGCCGTTTTGGAGGGGGTGCTTCGTGGTGAGGTGCCTGCCGTGCCTGAGTGTGTTCCCTCCTGTAGTTCTGCTCTTCCCATTCCTTTGCAGAAGAGCGCGCGTCGGTGTTCTGAGGCTGTTTCCGTGGATGATGTAGACAGTGTGGGTGATGTGGCCTCTGTGGACTCTTCGGACGGTGCGGGTGTGGCCTGTGTGGATATGACGGTGGAGGCTGTGCCTGCGGCGGGGCCTGCTGGGCGTGGTGTGGTGCGGCCTGTCTCGAAGCGTTTGCGGCGGGCTCGGAGTGTCTCCCCCCTTCGTGGTGTGCCTTGGGAGGAGGTGGGGGAGTATGGTGCTCAGCTGGCATCCCCCGCCGAGGATGATGGTGCTGGGAGGGGCTCCGACGTTGCTCCCTGTGCCCCCCTCTTGCGTCTCCTGCTGTTGGGTCCCCGCAGTGGGGGGTTGTCCCTGATGATCGGGACCTCGTCGTGAAGTTGCGGAAAGATGTGCGCCAGGGAGCCTCGGCTCCTGTGCCCTGTGGTGGGGTCGCTGCCGCGCCTGCAGTTCCCCCTCCTTCCTTGCCCCGGTCTGGGGGTTGCCTAGTCCTGTCTGCTGGGGTCGTGCCCTGTGAGGGTCCGGAGTTGGGCCCTTATCAGGATGCCCGGGTGCTTCCGATCCCGTGGTGCTCGTCAACCATCTGGGTGTCGTCAAAGAAGGAGTTTGTTTATAGGGTGCCGGATAGGATGTCTCAGCCGAGGGTACAGCCTGATGGCCGGCTGCCCGCCGACCTGTGAGTGGTTTGGGAAGCGTACCGCTTGCCCTTTCCGTACCGTAAGTTTCCGGAGAAATATTAGTTCCCGTCTTGCGCGCACCGCTACGCCGTGCCTGGATCAGCTGCCACCGTGACCATGACGCCCCGCCCCCCGGTGCGGGGAGTCTCCCTCTGACGTTCGCCTCTGTTTTCGTCGCCACTCCTCTCTCTACGGCCCATCACGTCTACCGCTTTTGACTTTCTTCTCCTCTTTACCATCAACGCGTCTCCTTACATCTGTCCTGGTGCAGTCATCGGGAGGGTTACCCCTTCATGCAAACTGCACCTATTCTCAAGAAGAAGAAGAACAGTGACGAATCCTTAGCAAACATTATTTAGCTCAGGACATCTTATCTAATTATCTTTATCACCAGTGAATACTCTCTAGAACTGGGGGAGTACCTGGACAATATATCTACAAGGAAAATCCCTAGAACATTTTTATCTATAAGTGTAGAATGGAGCACACAGTGACTCTTGTCTCCACCTTCACCATCACCCCTCATCTTTCTGCAATGCAGTTTATAGTAAAATCCACGTAGCAACACTACAACAACAATCTACAGCAAAGCTGTTATATAAAATATCGTGCCACAAACTCGCGACAAGAGAGTTATCATGTCTGGCACACTGTCAGACAGACACCTGGCAAGCAGAGAAGTATATTGAGGTTATTTTGGTATATGATTGGCCAATTGTATGCTTGTGTGACTTTAATATTCTATAGGTCTGTCTGTCGGTTATGAAGCGAGGCAACGCCTCATATCTCAGTAAGTTTATTAATATAGTAGTGTAGCAGTGAATTTTATCCAAGCACTAGACCTCATGAGTGTCCATTGTGTCAGAATGAAATGAAAGAATGTGTCAGAAAAGATTCAGCCGCAATAAGTAAATAATACCTCATGATTGTCCATTGTGTGGGAAAGGATTCAATCAAGCTTACTGTACCTCATCATATAAATTGAGTATAAATATATGTGCATATATACTTGAATATATGAATTAAGTTAACAATTGCTTGCTTAGTTATATTTTAAGTTATCATATAAGTTCATTTAATTGAATAAAATTTCTTGTACTTAGTAACAGCACTTAGACTACATTTAAAGTAATTTATTATACTTTTACAATTCAAATTGTTGCTTATAGTATAAGAATATATTGGCTGTTAATAGTTATGGTGCTAGGCTAAACTATGTACACCTTTAAATCTCTGATTTAAACAGAGCCAGTGTTCAGTCATATAACTGAATTTATTAAATCTTATCCTTGTATAAAATACAACCTGATGTGAGATACCTGTTAGCAGGTGGACTGTGGATCTTCAATCAACCTATCAACTAATTCATTCACCCCACCTGCCCCTTACAGCCCACAATCTGTCATTAGGAAAACAGGAGTTAGGATTTATAACCCTAGCTAGAGATTTTAGTTGAATTAATTTGCAGACAGTAATTTTTAATTTAGTTCAGTACATGTCCCTGGTAGTACTCCTCTCATATCAATCCCAGCAGGTTTTTCCCACACCACCGTTGTTTGTTAGGACTTCTCTGGTGAAACGCAACACAGAAAGGGCTCCATTATGGAACATATAATCTCTTCCCACAACCAGACCATCACCAGAGAAGTCTTAACAAACAACACAGAAATCATCGATAGATACAGCGATAGCAGGCGGCTTGACATCTGCGAGGCACTACACATCAAGAAGTCAACACCAGAAACCAACAGCCAGTTAATGCACAACTATATTCTACCCACTTCAAGACTCCGCACCAATATAGAAGCATCAAGAAATATGGGTCAATAGGCCCTTTGCAGTTACTTCCATTCTTCCCATTAATTTATCCAATTTATACCCAATGCACCGTGTTCTGTCTTGTGTTGAAAGTTTGCTCTGTCTTGTGTTGAAAGTTTTGTTCACCTTATCCAAAACTGTTGTATCATATCACCTCACCCAAATGCTAGTATATAAGATAAAAGCTGTTTAAATGATAGGAGAGTAAAACTCTGTTTAGTGTATGCAGGTTATAGTTGTGTGTGTAAACTAAAGTCTTGGAAAATGTAATAAGTTATTACGAAACGCGTTCAAGTATCGCAACAGACAAGAAATAAAAATGAATTTTGGAGAATTGATTTTTCAATTACCATCGACAGTGAAAAGAAACATAAGAAATATTGAGAAAATTCGTGATAGAATTATTAATCTTACTTTTTCGGTCATATTTAATAACACACACACACACACACACACATATATATATATATATATATATATATATATATATATATATATATATATATATATATATATATATATATATATATATATATATATATATATATATATATATATATATATATATAATATATATATATATATATATATATATATATATATATATATATATATATATAAATATATATATATATATATTTATATATATTGTGACGGTGTTCCCCCCCTTATAATTCTCCCACGCCTACAGTAAGAGTCATGTCTACTTTTCCCAAGCGTTCTCTACGTTGCAGGCTACAATTTGATATATGGGAGAGAGTGGAGTGTTCTCGGAGAGCCGAGAAATTTGTGAAATAGTAATATTTTGGCCTGTGGTATAGGCCCTTTAGGGAGCCAAGATGGCGCTTGCCTCCCTGATTTCCCGCCAAAACCGTGTGACGTCAGTGGCACCGAATTGGTCACCGACAGCAGTGTGGCACCGGGAGCTAATGAAAACCTCCCGTGGCAAAAGTGACGTCACGAAGGAAGGGGGTCCGGCCAGCGCGCCGAGCTGGCGCCATCAGTCAGACAAGACACGTCAAAGAGGTCGGACGTGCGACGATTGGTCCTGTCAGTTTGACAGTTGTTTCCCGCTCCCGTGGATTTACGCGTCACCTGAAGTCAGCCAGTACTCTGAGAGGTCTTCCCTAGTTCATGTGTTGAACCAGAGAGGGAATTGACGGTTATTTGAGCAACAAGTGCTCCAGTCAGGTACTGTGCCAGAAGCAGTGAAGTCGTGCAGTGACGTATGTGACGTCTGTGGCAGTTCACCAGTTCGTGACGGCGTAGTGGCTGACAGAGCCACTGGGTAGCTGAGGAAGGAGAGGACTATTTGGGAATCTGGACGACTGTAGCTGAGACGTAGGCGGCAGCCGTTGATGGGAGAAGACGACGGCCAGGAGACCGACTCCAACCTTTCAAGAAGTCAAGAAGGAGGACGGACCTGCAGTGAAGAGGGCACAGAGACGACGCGCTAAACGGTGGGACGACGAGAGGCTCTGGTAGGACACGACGACGTGTCGTGTGGGGGCGTTCCCGACACGAGGACCAGAAGCTACATCTCGACTCTCATCGGAGGATAGGTTGAAGTAGGTGTTTCTAGTTCCCTCCCCATTCCCCTTTAGTTAGCTATATTATTCGGCTATATTAACTAGCCTGAGGATTTTATATGTCGTGAGCAAGTCTCACCCAGGGCACGGTGAAGCACCAGTGTGCGAGACAGTACTATCAAGAGTACTTGTAATATTCATGTTTATTATTGGTGTGTACAGGCACCAGGAACAAGTGATAAATTTACTGTGTATTGTATATCTTTCTACAGATGTTGAGGTGAACATATAGTGATAAATTATATATAATATTATGCCAGTATTTGGAAGTTAGGCTACGTGCCCAGAAACTATTTATTTTCCATGTATTGATGTTTGATTTATATACCATATATATGTCTATGTTCATTCAGTGAATAATCATTTGTGAGTACAGTGAATTATTGCGTTATCGCCCACGAGAGAAAGTACTGAAAACTCCAGTGATAATACTTTATAATATGTCATTGAATGAAGGGCAGTGAGATCCATTACAGTGAATCATTATAGAATTGATTGTAGAAACGACTGTTTGAGCCTGAGTATAGTGTAACTAAGTGATATGTGCTATTGTGCCAATATCGAGTGTGCGAGTTTATAGTAATATTGGAGAATTTAAAGAAACAGCGCGCGTGAATCTATAAAACAAGCAAAAGCTTTCGCGTGCGGGGGCCAGGCGATCAGCTGTTCTTGACATTTGACAAGGAGGGGAGGTGTTGCCACTTAGTGATCGCAAACTAATCGTGGGAACTACCGGCCGCGTCAGGATCAGTTGGTTTATTTGTTATTGTTTGGCCTTGTGACATCTTTCATACATTTTAAGTAAAATACAAAATTACCATTGTGTTTTTATCATCTCCTCCATTGATCTTGTGGCTATATTATACTGAAGGCATAGAGTGATAACAGTAAGTACCTGCCTGGATTCCTGATCTATTGAGTGTGACCTTGCCAAGGCTACCATTGACTCCACCTGTCCACTGAGGTGTTACTGGCCACCTAAAACACCAGTTGGCGACCTTGTGGTTAACCGTAGAGCCCGATTGTTGGGGAGGGCACACGACAGTCAAGTGAACGAGTCATGTTCTCACTCTTTCTTAATCAGAGCCCGTTAAGATTGACTGGGAGACTCTCCTGGCGTGCAGTGGCGCCGTGAGGATCGAGTGAAGACCCGCAGGGCTACGGTGAGTGACCTTGAGCATAACTATTGCTCACCCCAGAGTAAGTGAGGTAAACCCCAACAACATATATATATATATATATATATATATATATATATATATATATATATATATATATATATATATATATATATATATGTATATATATATACATATATATATACATATATATATATATATATATATATATATATATATATATATATATATATATATATATATATATATATATATGTATATATATATGCATATATATATACATATATATATATATATATATATATATATATATATATATATATATATATATATATATATATATATATATATATATATATATATATATATATATATATATATTATTATTAAATATGACCGAAAAAGTGAGATTAATAATTCTAACACGAATTTTCTCAATCTTTCGTACATTACGCTTCCCTGTTGGAGGTAAATAAAAAATCAATTCTCCAAAATTCATTTTTATTTCTAGTCTGACGCGACACGAGCGCGTTTCGTAAAACTTATTACATTTTCAAAGACTTTAGTTCACAAATACACAACTGAATAGAACTTACGCATCTCCGATTTTATATCTACATTTGAGTGAGGTGGAAGGGGTGATGTGGCATTAACACAAGACAGAACAAGATGTGGCATTAATAGGGTATTAATTTCATCAACACAAGACAGAACAAGAAGTGGTATTAATAGGGTATTAATTTCATCAACACAAGACAGAACACGAACAATGGATATTGAATAGAAGTGTTTGTAGAAAGCCTATTGGTCCATATTTCTTGATGCTTCTATATTGGAGCGGAGTCTTGAGGTGGGTAGAATATAGTTGTGCAATAATTGGCTGTTGATTGCTGGTGTTGACTTCTTGATGTGTAGTGCCTCGCAAACGTCAAGCCGCCTGCTATCGCTGTATCTATCGATGATTTCTGTGTTGTTTACTAGGATTTCTCTGGCGATGGTTTGGTTGTGGGAAGAGATTATATGTTCCTCAATGGAGCCCTGTTGCTTATGCATCGTTAAACGCCTAGAAAGAGATGTTGTTGTCTTGCCTATATGCTGGGTTTTTTGGAGCTTACAGTCCCCAAGAGGGCATTTGAAGGCATAGACGACGTTAGTCTCTTTTAAAGCGTTCTGTTTTGTGTCTGGAGAGTTTCTCATGAGTAGGCTGGCCGTTTTTCTGGTTTTATAGTAAATCGTCAGTTGTATCCTCTGATTTTTGTCTGTAGGGATAACGTTTCTATTAACAATATCTTTCAGGACCCTTTCTTCCGTTTTATGAGCTGTGGAAAAGAAGTTCCTGTAAAATAGTCTAATAGGGGGTATAGGTGTTGTGTTAGTTGTCTCTTCAGAGGTTGCATGGCTTTTCACTTTCCTTCTTATGATGTCTTCGACGAAACCATTGGAGAAGCCGTTATTGACTAGGACCTGCCTTACCCTACAGAGTTCTTCGTCGACTTGCTTCCATTCTGAGCTGTGGCTGAGAGCACGGTCGACATATGCGTTAACAACATTCCTCTTGTACCTGTCTGGGCAGTCGCTATTGGCATTTAGGCACATTCCTATGTTTGTTTCCTTAGTCTAGACTGCAGTGTGGAAACCTCCGCCCTTTTCCATGACTGTTACATCTAGAAAGGGCAGCTTCCCATCCTTTTCCATCTCGTAAGTGAAACGCAGCACGGAACTCTGCTCAAATGCCTCCTTCAGCTCCTGCAGATGTCTGACATCAGGTACCTGTGTAAAAATGTCGTCAACATACCTGCAGTATATGGCCGGTTTCAAGTTCATGTCGACTAAGACTTTTTGCTCGATGGTACCCATGTAGAAGTTTGCAAACAGGACACCTAGGGGAGAACCCATGGCGACCCCATCTACTTGCTTATACATGTGCCCATCCGGGCTCAAGAAGGGTGCCTCTTTAGTACAAGCTTGGAGTAGTTTCCTCAGAATATTTTCTGGTATGTCAAGAGGAGTACAGGCTGGATCACGATACACTCTGTCGGCTATCATTCCGATTGTCTCGTCCACAGGTACGTTGGTAAACAGCGATTCTACGTCCAACGAGGCTCTTATCCCTGTGGCCCGTGTGCCCCGCAGTAAGTCAACAAATTCCTTTGGAGACTTCAGGCTGAAGGCGCAAGGAACATAAGGAGTCAGCAGGCCGTTGAGTCGCTTCGCTAGTCTGTACGTGGGTGTGGGTATCTGGCTAATGATTGGCCGAAGTGGGTTTCCAGGCTTGTGTGTCTTGACATTTCCATACACATATCCAGGTTTATATTCCCCAATGATCTTTGGCAGGTGGAGTCCGGATTTCTTGGCGTTCACAGTTTCGATCAGTTTGTTGACCTTTGCGTTTAATTCGGCTGTAGTGTCCTTCGTTACCCTTTGGAACTTAGTTTGGTCAGAGAGTATGATGTTCATTTTCGCCAGATATTCGTCTTTTTTAAGAATGACATATATTGGCGACTTGTCACCTCTCCTGACAACTATCTCCTTGTTCTCACGAAGGCTTTTAGCTGCCGCTTTAAGCTCGGGGGACAGTATGGTGCTTCTGTAATTGCCTCGATTCTTTCCTCCTTCTGCAATAAGTTCTGCTTGTAAGGTATCTTTGGTAGTGACCTTCTTTTGTGTCTCGAGGTCGAATATGTCTTCCAACAGAATTTCCAACTCTACTTTCCGGGCCATCTCACTCGGTCTGGACATAACATGACAGTGTATGCCCAGATTTAGGAGAGTGACTTGGTCCTCAGTGAGGTTAATTCCTGCAAGGTTCAGGAAGCCATCTCTTGGTCGTGGAATTGCCATAGGTCCTCCATATAATGTTGTTAGTTTCTTGATAATCCTTGTTTCATTGCTGTGGTGATGTTGGTCTGTGAGGATGTCGAGGTGTTGTTCAATGCGGGTACGGATACTTTCGTCGATGTTGCTATTTCTCCACTCGTTTGTAGCATGAAGTAGTTGCGTTTTGTTGTCTTTGATTTCATTCTCTGCCTTGTATATCTGATCACGAATCAGATCCTGGCGATATTTTATCGTGAAGGCTTGATTCCTTGCTGCTGGGTCATGCGCTGCCAAAGATCATTGCGCTGCCAAAGATCATTGGGGAATATAAACCTGGATATGCGTATGGAAATGTCAAGACACACAAGCCTGGAAACCCACTTCGGCCAATCATTAGCCAGATACCCACACCCACGTACAGACTAGCGAAGCGACTCAACGGCCTGCTGACTCCTTATGTTCCTTGCGCCTTCAGCCTGAAGTCTCCAAAGGAATTTGTTGACTTACTGTGGGGCACACGGGCCACAGGGATAAGAGCCTCGTTGGACGTAGAATCGCTGTTTACCAACGTACCTGTGGACGAGACAATCGGAATGATAGCCGACAGAGTGTATCGTGATCCAGCCTGTACTCTTCTTGACATACCAGAAAATATTCTGAGAAAACTACTCCAAGCTTGTACTAAAGAGGCACCCTTCTTGAGCCCGGATGGGCACATGTATAAGCAAGTAGATGGGGTCGCCATGGGTTCTCCCCTAGGTGTCCTGTTTGCAAACTTCTACATGGGTACCATCGAGCAAAAAGTCTTAGTCGACATGAACTTGAAACCGGCCATATACTGCAGGTATGTTGACGACATTTTTACACAGGTACCTGATGTCAGACATCTGCAGGAGCTGAAGGAGGCATTTGAGCAGAGTTCCGTGCTGCGTTTCACTTACGAGATGAAAAAGGATGGGAAGCTGCCCTTTCTAGATGTAACAGTCATGGAAAAGGGCGGAGGTTTCCACACTGCAGTCTACACTAAGGAAACAAACATAGGAATGTGCCTAAATGCCAACAGCGACTGCCCAGACAGGTACAAGAGGACTGTTGTTAACGCATATGTCGACCGTGCTCTCAGCCACAGCTCAGAATGGAAGCAAGTCGACGAAGAACTCTGTAGGGTAAGGCAGGTCCTAGTCAATAACGGCTTCTCCAATGGTTTCGTCGAAGACATCATAAGAAGGAAAGTGAAAAGCCATGCAACCTCTGAAGAGACAACTAACACAACACCTATACCCCCTATTAGACTATTTTACAGGAACTTCTTTTCCACAGCTCATAAAACGGAGGAAAGGGTCCTGAAAGATATTGTTAATAGAAACGTTATCCCTACAGACAAAAATCAGAGGATACAACTGACGATTTACTATAAAACCAGAAAAACGGCCAGCCTACTCATGAGAAACTCTCCAGACACAAAACAGAACGCTTTAAAAGAGACTAACGTCGTCTATGCCTTCAAATGCCCTCTTGGGGACTGTAAGCTCCAAAAAACCCAGTATATAGGCAAGACAACAACATCTCTTTCTAGGCGTTTAACGATGCATAAGCAACAGGGCTCCATTAAGGAACATATAATCTCTTCCCACAACCAAACCATCGCCAGAGAAATCCTAGTAAACAACACAGAAATCATCGATAGATACAGCGATAGCAGGCGGCTTGACGTTTGCGAGGCACTACACATCAAGAAGTCAACACCAGCAATCAACAGCCAATTATTGCACAACTATATTCTACCCACCTCAAGACTCTGCTCCAATATAGAAGCATCAAGAAATATGGACCAATAGGCTTTCTACAAACACTTCTATTCAATATCCATTGTTTCGTGTTCTGTCTTGTGTTGATGAAATTAATACCCTATTAATACCACTTCTTGTTCTGTCTTGTGTTGATGAAATTAATACCCTATTAATGCCACATCTTGTTCTGTCTTGTGTTAATGCCACATCACCCCTTCCACCTCACTCAAATGTAGATATAAAATCGGAGATGCGTAAGTTCTATTCAGTTGTGTATTTGTGAACTAAAGTCTTTGAAAATGTAATAAGTTTTACGAAACGCGCTCGTGTCGCGTCGGACTAGAAATAAAAATGAATTTTGGAGAATTGATTTTTGATTTACCTCCAACAGTGAAAAGAAATGTACGAAAGATTGAGAAAATTCGTGTTAGAATTATTAATCTTACTTTTTCGGTCATATTTAATAATATATGTCTACAGAAAAGACTGCTACCAAAATATACTAATATATATATATATATATATATATATATATATATATATATATATATATATATATATATATATATATATATATATATATATACATATATATATATATATATATATATATATATATATATATATATATATATATATATATATATATATATATATATATATATATATATATATATATATATATATATATATATATATATAATGTTCTTAAATATGACCGAAAAAGTAAGATTAATAATTCTAACACGAATTTCCTCAATATTTCTTAAGTTTCATTATGAGATCGGGTTCTCCCCCCATTCCTAGGCGAGTCCACACCGAAATCAACCTTTGGGGCGTATCCCAGGGGCTAAGCCCCCTAGTCACACACTGACCTCCGGAGAACAAGCATGCGTCACTCTCGCCTCCAACATGTCCCATCATCTCTAACTCCTTATATATTCTTACTGTCTTCATGAAATATCTACCAAATATTCGTAAACGTCTCTTATGATCACCGGGCACACGATCGATCAATAATAAACGCTCTATCAACTAATTAATTGCAGTCAGTGCAGAAAGTGACGATCTGGCGAAACTCGCTCAAGGCGCTCCAAAATGGCACTATGCTTGATCGTCCACGAAAATCCTTTTTGACTGTCTCTCAAAGCTTCCCCTCACAGAGAAACATTTGCTTACTGTTTTCCACCCAAAGGATAACACACATTAGGGTCCACACAGGATACGACCACCGTATAGGCTTCAGGCAGTCCCTAATATTATTCCTGATCACTGAGAAATGACTTACGACGTCTCAGGAATTTCCCTCACACTTTGTAATGTGTAACTTTCACTCACCCACTAAACTTGGAACTATATTGTTCCTTCTTCCCAGGAGGAATCTGACGTACGTCCATTCCTGACGACTGTTGCAACTCAAGTGACAGATTACGACTTCCGTCTACGTTACGTCACGTAACAAAATGTCAACATTTTGACATTTTGACTCTCACTCACTTCTATAAGGTGCTTGTCCTCTGCTGGTTTTCTTTTCGGTCCTAATTCACCGACGTTTACTCTATTCAGTTCCTTTCCCAGACTTCTAACTATAGTCAGGTGGGTAGAATAACTCTCACAAGGCACCTACCTTACTTGGGTACCTGGGGTTCATAACAACAGTGTCCTTCCTTAGGGTCATCATTGGTTACAACTTCGATGAATTTGTTATCGAGTTGTTGTTGTATTATGCTCTGGTACAATTTCAGGTTCCCAGGTTGACTATTTAAGTGTAACACCTAAGACCTTAATTGCCATGAAATGATTTACTGGCATCTAAGGATGATTCAGCTTCCTGAATCATCCTTAGATGCCAGTAGAACTGGTAACCTGACCCAGTATTGGTTGTCCCAGTAGACAAATGAATCCAGGTATTGATTGCATGTTTTGTCATCATCTGATCTAGGTTGTTCAGGGACGATGCCTAAGGTGGCTAGATTTTATAATTTATGTATAGGGGGATCAAGCTTATCCTCAGACAAGTCTCTGAACTTACGTGTTGACTGTTTTCAACGTAGTAACGCCACCATCTCTAGGTTGACATGTTGGTTGTCTAAAGATGTGGGTTGTTTCAAACTCAAAACTGAACCAGTGAGCAAGTTGCCTCTCACAGACAATAACAGGTCCATTTCCTGCCTTTTAGAGTGATGAATTGTCTAGTGATGAATTTATGGTAATATTCTGAACGTACAAGGAATCCAGTGCTGGAGAGGTAGGCAGACGTGATTTTGCTATCAGGCAACTTAATTCTCCTTTCTTGTAGTTATTTGGCTGTTGTCCCTAGACCATGATCATATTGGTCCGATGGGATTTTGTCTACTACAATGGCTTGTACAGGTCGCACATAGCCGCCTAAATGTACTAATGGTTGGACCACTTTCAGACTTGGGGTCCTGTGTTGGTCAGGAACCCTGTTATATTTAGTTTTTCCTGTACAAAAGGTTTAAATTTTAAGTTATCTGCCATTTCTCTGGTGACAAATGTTTATTGGGATCCCTTGGTCAAAAAACTCGTGGGTGTTGACCTCAGCCATACTGTTTTTTATTGTAAGCTGGGCAGTTGGCAAAGTCACATTTTTCTTAGACTTTATCGACACGGCACTTATATCCTTTCGTTCTTTGCAGAACAGGACGGTGATGGAAGCCTCTTCCTCCACCTTGGCTTTGGGGAACTTTAATTTTATGTCCCCACACAGTACTGAGTAGTGTTGCCCTTTATCGCACCGGTTGCAGGTTTGCAGTTGGGTCGTACAGGTATCGGTGTTAACCCTTAAACTGCGCAACACGTCAATTGACGTGTTGAGTAACTTACCGAAAAAGTGCGCATCACGTCATATGACGTGTTGGAGTACTACGCAAGATTTAAACGGCCCGCGGATACACGGGGTTCACCACACCTTCATCAGGGCTCTTGTAAACAGACGCCATTTTTTTTTAAAATCGTGGGCCAAACTCCCTGGTGTTAGGGGCCTCAGTATTGAGTGAGCTACCAAGCCTGATGCACGCAGCATGAGCTCACAGCACTGCTGTTCAGCTTGTGACCACAGCATCACCTAATAATGCCATAATATACTTTTTCATGCTATTATGTAGCGATGATATTATTACAGAAGACCCATGACGGTGATAAAACTGACCAGGGTTCTGATAATAGCAGGATTGTGGTGATATTTAGCGCTGTGCGCTATGGAGGGAGGAGTAATGCTGTGGGAGGGAGGGTGGTGGCGATGTCTTCTGACTGTGTGTGGCCACCTTTTATTGACTGCACTCACCATACCAGCTTAGTGGTTCGCTATGGTGAACACAAATGTAGATACTTATATATAACATGAGTATAGAGGGTATAAACAGCAAGAGGAGTAGGTTGGGAACCGCCATTTTCGGGAGGGCGGTGGCGTCATCTGCACGACACCACCGTGCAGACGACGGTGTTGTTTACTGGTTACTACGATGGTCTTTGGGCACCATACCAGTTTACTTGTACAAATATGGCGAATAAAACAGGTAGATATTTATATATAATATGTGTATATAGCGTAATAATACCACAAACAGTATTGTTGGAGGAGAAATATTAGTACGTCTGGCCTTGAGGGCGGCAGCCATCAGCTGACTGAGTAGCTACGTCTTTGTGCCCTTACTCACCATACAAGCTTAGCTGTACAGTTATGGTGAACAAAACATGTAAATACTTATATATAACGTCTGTATATAAAAGCAAAAACAGTATGGTGGGTGGAGAATGGTGGCAAGTCAGGTGAAGTGAAGGAGGGAGGGAGTGGCAGCCAGTGGCGGGCTGCCACTGCCTGCCACTGCCGCTGAGCATACCAACTTAGTGGTTCGTTATGGTGAACACGAATGTAGATACTTATATATAGCGTCTGTATATAGTGAATAAAAACAAAAACAGTATTGTGGGAGGAGAATGTGGGTGAGTCAGGTGACTTGAGGGAGGGCGTGAGTGGCTGGCTGGTACACGGCGGTCACTCCTCGTTACTTTTTTACTCATAATAGCAACTTAGTGGTTCGTTATGGTGAACAAAACATGCAGATACTAATACATAACCTGTGTATATAGTGTAATAACCGACGAAGTATTTGTTCACTGATTGATGAACATAATTGAATCAACAATATGCACACCATATTTTTTAGTACAGCGATGATTCACTCATTTTATTATATAAATATATCAAACTACACACTATTGAATAATATTACAGCAAAAAACTACGAAAAATCAATCAGAGACATTGAAATAATTAGGTAATTATCTCTTTGTGGCAACTCCGGCCTGACAGCTGGTGATCAACAGACCGCCTGAGACGCACGCTGAGTCAGCGCCTGTTTTTTGCCAGACTTCCCCGCCCTATAGCAGGCAATATATGCCACTTACGATTTTTTTATTATTTTTCCCATAATCAGTGAACACAAATTAACAGATTAGCAAGAAAATGTTTATTTTTTTTCAAAATTACATGCGCCTGTGGACAACAAAGGATATTATACCCCTAGCATGTTAAGGGTTAAGCAACCTGAGGCACTTAGTGCATTTATGCAACTCCTTGAGTCGCTTTATACGTGTAGTACGGTCAAGGTAATTAGTGCAGTGGTATATGGAATGTTCTTCATTACAAAACAAACTTGTAATTCAGCCTACAGCACATTTGGGAGTTACCGCCTTGGGTGAAATAGTAACTGTAGACTGTAGCTAGTAGATTATGCCAATAATATACTCGCTCCAAACTCATGAGCTTAATGAAAAAGAAGAACATCTCTCAGTAGCACTAATGACTAAACTCAAATCCTTTCCATAAATACAGTTAACATTCCTTTCAACCTATTGGATTAGGTTCAGATGAGGGGTCTACCAATCATATAAGCGATCAAGAAGTGTGTAATCATCAGTACAATTTCCACAGTGATTCAGTTAACTTCAGTACATATGCTTGGGAGTTACCACACACTCTCTACCTCAAAAATGTAGTACTTGGCATATTCAGTTCTAACCGACCCCAAAATGCTTTGGCTTTGGCACAGAGCTCGATGCAGTCGGAGTCTACTGTCTGCTCTGTATCGAAGTTGAGGCGTGTTGGGGTCGGTTAGAACTGAATATGCCGAGTGCTACATTCTTGAGGTAGAAAGTGTTTGGAAACTCCCAAGCGTATGAACTGAAGTCAACTGAATCACTGTGGAAATTATTCTCATGATTATTCGCTTCTCGATTGCTTATATGTTTGGACCTCACCTCCCCTCATCATCCTACAATAGGTTGGAAGGATGGAAGGAATGTTAACTGTATTTAGAGAAAAGGTTTGAGTTTAGTCATTAGTGCTACTGAGAGTTGTGCTACTCTCTCATTAAGCTAATGAGTTTGGAGCTAGTGTATGAGTGGCCTAATCTACTCGCTACAAGATTTTGAGGGACCGCAATGCATATGTGCCCACACTGCCAAATTTCCCTCGTGGAGTGGAGTTAAATGTTTTATGTTTAGTTAGAGTACTGGGTATACTCTGTGGTTTATTATCGGTGATTAACGAAGGTTTGGTTGTTGGTTTACTCTCTGTATTCGCTCGCTGTCATTCTACAACAGAGCGTAAACCTTCTGTAATCTAAACTGTCAGAGAATATATGGTATACAGAGAACTCAACCTATCTATGGTCTCACTGGGTTATTTGCAACATACGTTAACTTTAGTTAACCACTCAGCACAATTTATATCAACCTTAAGGCTGAGTGCTTTTTGTAATGACTCAAGCTACAATCTGAAGGCTTGGAGTTAATCAGTGGTTTCATTAGTTGGGGCAAGTCCAAAAATTTTTAAACTAAATGTGTGACAGCTCGCTCTGTGTTATCATTATTATCTTTAAGGAGCTGAACTGCAAGATCATAGCTGTCACTATTTAGGGTTAAATTTGTTACCACCTTTTCAGTTTCACCTTTAAGTGGACTGCGTAGGTATGTGAATTTGGTGGTTTTAAGAATTTTGGGTTTAGAATCCACAGCATCAACAAATTTATTCCAGATGTTTTCCCAATTTTAATCCTCTGTTCCAAAGAATGTGGGTAAACTGACTGAAGGCCGTTTAACTTCTGGTTGAGTAGTGTTAGTGGCAGCTGTTTTTGTGGCTTTACTCTGGGCAATTAATTTGACGAAAGGATTTAACCTGGCTTGAGTGTCATCTTCATAATTTGCCAGATCATCTTTAATACCATATAATACACCAGTACTTGCATTGGTGTTGGCAAATTCAGCCAAATACTTTTTATTTGGCGTTTGACTTGCTCATACTTGTTGCAACTTGCAAGTAGGTTTCTAGTTCAATATGTTCAACTGGAGTTTGTTGTGACAGATCATCGCATTTATTATTCTGTCTTGTTAAGCGACCCTTAAGTCCTTTTGGGTCCTTTTCAGTTTTGTTTCTAGATCAGCTGCGTTGACTGCTTGGTTGGAATTTACAGGGCCTATTATATTGTTACTAATGTAACTAGGGTACTTGCTTATAATCTTGAGCAATTACTAATGACAGAAGCCTAGGGTCAGTTTTATATCACCAGGCTAAAATTCGGATTGATGTCCATAGGGAATGGAAAGGATGGGGGAGGTAGAGGGATAGGGAGATGAAATTCAGGAAGAGGATGCGGGTGTAGAGAGAGAGGAGGTTTGAAAGTTCGGTGGCCTGTCCACCATGGGTTGACATTTTTGTATGTGTTGTTTGTTTGCGTATGTGTTATGTTGGGTTGTCAGTACATTGGCCGGGGGGGCTAGTGTTTGTGACCTTGTTGGTGTCCTAAAGCACTAGAGCCGATGGAGTTGGCTGAAGGAGGCTAATCTTAGAAACATCAGGGTAGTTACACTTCTGACGCCACGACAAATGGTTTTTTGGTTTTATATTTTTTTTGTAGGTGTTTTATTTATTTATTTATTTTTTTATTTTTTTTTTCTTTATTCTTCATTTGGTGTAGATTGGGTCCGGGATGGGCCACTCATCTGGGTCGTCTGGCAGACCGCTTAGTATCTGAGGGCTTGGGAAGGCCTCATCATGGATATGTCTGATCACTTTTTGTTGGAGAGTGATTCTTCTGGTTCTGTGTGGTGGTTCGTGGATCTCGTAGTCGCTGGTGGTGTTTTCTGCTACGAAGGGATCTTCTGGGTCTGGGACATACATGTTCTTCATACGGTACAGCTGTCTTCTGGCCAGGTAGCTGAGCCTAATGTTCATTGGCTTCATGTTGAGCGTCTCATGGATCAGGTCAGTTCTTACCCTGTCCCTCAGAGTCAGGCCCTCTGCAAAGCGAAGTGCTTTGTTTTGTACTCGTTGAATCTTCAGCATGTTGGATTTGTTGGTGAGGTTCAGGGGAACGTAAGGGTATTCCAAGCTAGGCCTTATGATCATTCTGTACAGGCTTGATGTGGGATGGGGCTTGGTTGAAACGGAAGAGCCTCGCCAGTGAGCCCCGGGCCATCGCTGTCTTCTGGGATACGTACTGGGAGGAGTTGAGTAGACCAGGCTAAAATCCTACCTCCTTTGAGGTTATTGTACATTAACCCTAAGGCAACTCAGCCTTAAGGGTCAAGAAGCGAAAAAATTTCGAATTATGTAAAAATTACTTATATATGTTAAACAAATCTCTAACTTATTATCTTCAGTGTCGTGAAAGTTTCATTAAAATAATTTCAGAAATTTATTTTAGACGAATTTTTTAAACCGAAGAACGTTTGGTTGATAAGGGGAACAGCTCCTAATAACAGGAACTGAAGAATAAAGCAGTAATAAAGAGATACAAGCACCTGTCCGACGCCCAAATAAGAAGAAAAATAGTCAGACGTTTCCACAAGGAGGATATGCAGCTGGTGCCATTATATCATTGCTGCATAATACATAACAATACACATAGTAAGGAGTAAGTATGTTATTTTGCTCTATTTTGTTATACATCATATAAATATATTGGCCAATGTTAATTTTTTTTTTTTTAGATATATACATGAGTTGTTACATTCTTGTACAACCACTAGTACGCATAGCGTTTCGGGCAGGTCCCTGGAATACGATCCCCTGCCGCGAAGAATCGTTTTTCATCCAAGTACACATTTTACTGTTGCGTTAAACAGAGGCTACAGTTAAGGAATTGCGCCTCAGTAAATCCTTAAAAGTAATATATGATACTTTCACCAATGTCCCTATAATATTTTTTTTTAGGGGAAATTTATTCTGTCTCTTTTTTTTCTCTTTTGTTTATTATCTAATTTTAGTGTAACCTCTACATCCTGGAGAGTGTATAACCGTCCCTACCTATGTGAAGATAAAATTTAATTGGTCAACAAATAAGTCAGTTACAACTTGCAGAACTTTGATTTTTTTTGGCTTACTTTTTCACAGATTTCAAGCTAAGTTTTCTTTGCCTCTTTTGGTGGTTTCGATGATTAGGCCAAATAGGGGCCACTCCAAGGGTGAGGAGAGATATGGACAAAGCCACAGTCAGAGAGATCCTTGAAGGAGTACGGATGGAGGGGGAAGAATTGAATATAGAAAAGGTTTTCGGGCTTGGTCGGTACAACAAGGACAAAGATCAATTGATAAAAGGGGTTTTCAAAAGCGAGAACACAAAAGAGGAAATTTTAGCAAAGAAGAGCAGCCTACTCAATGTGCAGAAGGTCAAAAAGGTATTCCTGCAGAGGGATATGACTAGGGAGGAGGGACAGAGGGCAGCAGCAGCAAGGAAGGAGTGCAAGGAGAGGTAAAGGAATCAGGGAACCACAACCCAGAACCCTACGATCCCAGAAGGGAGTGGGGAACCCTCCATCGGCAATTCAACAGCCCCAGTGGGAGGAGGATCACACCCTTCTCCCAACCAATAGAAGCCATACCTTCCCCAGCCCCTATAGTCCTCCCCCCACCCTAAGCCCTCCCTTATCCCCCACCCTAAGCCCTCCCTTATCCCCCACCCCCCTATCCCCTCCCTCCTCTCCCACCCCCTAACCCCTCGATCACACCCTTCTCCCAACCAATAGAAGCCATACCTGCCCCAGCCCCTATAGTCCTCCCCCCACCCTAAGCCCTCCCTTGTCCCCCACCCCCCCTATTCCCTCCCTCCTCTCCCACCCCCTAACCCCTCCTTTCCCCCCCCCAAGCCCTCTTTCCTCCCCCCTCTCCCCCAAGCCCTTCTCCCCCTCCCCCATGCCCTCCTTTATCCCCCACCCCCTCAAGCTCTCCCTCCCCCCTTCCCCCAACAACCTCCTCTTTCTCCCTATCCCCCGAAACCCTCCCTTCTCCTCCACCTCTCCAAGCCCTCACTTCGCCCCTACCCTATCCAAACCAGATCCTCCCAGCCCCCCCACAACCCTGGTCCCCCTCACTCTCAGCCCCCCCTCACAACCTAGGGCCCCCCCTTTCCCCTCCCCATCCCAGACCCTCCATGTTTACCTTCTCCAGTGGAAGCAACAGAAACTGGGGATGGACAGAAAAGAGTCAGTTTCATGGTGATGTACATAAACATAGACAGGATTACAAGCAAGGCGAGTGAATTTAGGAAAAAAGCACGAGACGTAAACCCAGATGTAATTGGAATCACGGAAACAAAACTCTCAGGAATCATAAATGCGGTGTTCCCCAGGATTACACTGTAATAAGGAAATAGAGGGAGGGAAGGGGAGGAGGCGGAGTGGCCTTACTCATGACAAAGGAATGGAGTTTCAAGGAGATGGTTATCCCAGGCTGTGAAGGGTTTAGAGACTACATAGCAGGCACCATGACGATGGGAGGAGCCAGAGTAGTAGTAGCAGTGATATATAACCCACCACCAAATGACAGAAGACCCAGGCAAGAGTATGACAGAGACAATATGGCAGTTAATAATATAATTTAGAGGGCAGCCTCTGCTGCCTATAGAAATCGTTCCTATCTGCTCACAATGGGGGACTTCAATCACGGAAGGATAGACTGGGAGAACAAGGAACCACACGAAGGAGAGCATACATGGAGAGCCAAACTAGTCGAGGTGGCGACAAGAAACTTTCTAAGCCAACATGTCAGCGAACCAACTAGGATGAGGAAAACGATGAACCAGCAAGACTCTACCTAGTCTTCACTCTGAATGACTCCGACATAAGGTAAATTGACTTCGAGGCCCCAGTAGGAATGAGCAATCACAGTGTACTGACCTTTGAGCATCTGGTCGAAGAAGGGCTAAAGTACTCTAGAAAGGGAACTGAAAGCAAAAGGCTGGCATTCCGTAAGGGAAATTACGAGGATATAAGAAAATTCCTAACTGATGTAACATGGGAAGCAGAGCTAAGGGAAAAGACGGCCCAATACATGATGAAATACATCACACAGAAGTGCAAGGAGGCAGCAGAAAAGTTTATCCCAGCCCAAAAAGTAATAACTGAAATGCAGATTAGAAACCCATGGTCTAATCAGAGATATAAGCTAGCTAAACAACAAAGTAAAAGAGCATGGAGAAACTGAAAATAACAGGACACTTGAGAGCAAGCAGAGAAGGTTACCAGAGAGCCAGGAATGAACACATCAGGGTGAGAAGAGAGGCAAAAGGGCAATATGAAAACGATATAGCAAGCAAGGCTAAGACCCAACCCAAATTGCTGCACAGGCACATCAGGAGAAAGACAACAGTGAAGGAACAGGTAATGAAACTGAGGATAGGGGCAGACAGATTAACTACAAAGGACAAAGAAGTGTGCGAGGAACTCAATATAAAATTCCAGGAAGGTTTCACATTAGAGCAAGGAGAAGTTCCAGAGATAAGTGATGGAATAATTAACCAGGCACCACTAGAGGAATTTGAGATTACCAGTGGATATGTAAGGAAGTTCTTGCTAGAATTGGATGTGACAAAGGCTATAGGTCCGGATGGAATATCACTCTGGATACGAAAGAAAGCAGCAGAAGCACTGTGCCTGCCAGGCTCCATGGTGTATAAGAAATCACTAGTAACAGGTTAACTGCCAGAAATTTGGAAGGCGGAAAACGTGGTCCCGATATACAAAAAGGGGGATAGACAGGTGGCACTGAACTACAGGCCAGTGTCCCAAACTTGCATACCATGCAAGCTAATGGAAAAAATTGTGCGAAAAAAGCTAGTCGAGCATCTGGAGCGAAGAAACTTTGTGTCACAACACCAACATGGTTTCAGGGATGGCAAGTCATGCCTTACTGGATTAACTGATTTCTACATTCAGGCGACAAGAATCAGGCCAGAAAGAGAGGGGTGGGCAGATTGCATATTTTTGGATTGCTAGCAAACCTTTGACACAGTGCCACACCAGAGACTAGTGAGAAAACTGGTGATGCGGGCAGGAGTGAAAGGGAAGGTACTCTATTGGATAAGGGAGTACCTGAGTAACAGAATACAGCAAGTCACTGTGCAGGGTGAGGTATCAGATTGGTAAGCTGTTACCAGTGGGGTACCGCAAGGTTCTGTCCTTATAACCATACTGTTTCTTATATATGTAAATGATCTTCCAGATGGTATAGAATCATTCCTCTCATTGTTTGCTGAGGATGCAAAAATTATGAGGAGGATTAAGGTGGAGGAAGACAGTATGAGACTACAAGATGACCTAGACAGACTGCATGAATGGTCCAACAAATGGCTACTAAAGTTCAACCCGAGTAAATGTATGGTAATGAAACTAGATAGTGGAAACAGGAGGCCAGACACAGGATACAGAATGGGAGATGAAGTCCTTCATGAAACGGACAGAGAGAAGGATTTAGGAGTTGAAATCAGACCAACCCTGTCTCCTGAAGCCCACATTATAAGAATAACATCTGCGGTGTATGCAAGACTGGCTAACATCAGAACTGCCTTCAGGAACCTGTTTAAGGAATGATTCAGAACCTTGTATACCACATATGTAAGACCAATCCTGGAGTATGCGGCCCCAGCATGGAGCCCGTACCTTGTCAAGTACAAGATGAAGCTGGAAAAAGTCCAAGTTAAGTTAATGCACCTCAACACACTAAAAGACAGAAGAGTAAGGGAAGACATGATCACTACCTACAAAATTCTCAGAGGAATTGACAGGGTAGATAAAGAAAACCTATTTTCGCGTACCACCCATGTTTAACATGGGTGGTACGCGAACAAGGGGATACAGGTGGAAACTGAGTACCCAAATGAGCCACAGGGACGTTAGAAAGAACTTTTTCAGTGTCAGAGTAGTTAACAGATGGAATGCATTAGGCAATGATGTGGTGGAGGCTGACTCCATACACAGTTTCATATGTAGATGTGATAGAGCCCAATAGGCTCAGGAATCTGTACATCAGTTGATTGACAGTTGAGAGGCGGGACCAAAGAGCCAGAGCTCAACCCCCGCAAGCACAATTAGGTGAGTACACAGAGTCAACAAACGACGTCATCTCTCCCTCCCTCCTCATAAAGATTCCTCCTCCCATCATACTGCGCACATCGCTAATTCTCACCACAATCCTGCTATTTTCAGAATCCCGGTCACTAAATCCTGTAAATGAGTATTGTTCCTCAAGTTTATTTTGTAATGGAACATGAGAAGTTGTTTGAAGATTCACAGATGGACGAAACAATGACAGTGTGCTGTGGCTAGCGCTGTAAACATCTTGAACAGCATTGTGTTCACTGATATCTGAACATTGAACACAGTCTTTATCACAGTCAGGCTCTTCTGTAATACTATCATGGCTAAATAATGTCAATTACATATATATTTTGACATTTTTAGACGATGCTGTAGTCACAAGGTGAACAGCAGTGCTGTTAGCTCATGCTGTGTGCGCTTGCCTTGGTTGCTCACTCAAAACTGAGGCCTTCACACCCGTGAATGTTGCCCACGATTTTTTTAAATAGTGTCTGTTTACTAGAGCCCTGATGAAGCGGATGTGAACCCCTGTGTAGCCGCGGGACTTTTAAATCTTATGAAGTACTCCCAACCATTCAGAGCTATGGTGCACCGTCCTGCAATAGTGACT
This sequence comes from Procambarus clarkii, assembly GCF_040958095.1. Classification (NCBI taxonomy): domain Eukaryota; kingdom Metazoa; phylum Arthropoda; class Malacostraca; order Decapoda; family Cambaridae; genus Procambarus; species Procambarus clarkii. The sequence continues at coordinate 21,364,318 of NC_091231.1, read as the reverse complement.
CATCCCAGCTATAAATTTATTGCGCCTTTTAAGATTTAAGGGTTTAATTCACACTACTATTTGTTAGTTTAGAATTATATACCCTCAGCTGTTTGTAGTGTGAGAGCTGATCTTCCAGCATCGGACTTGGTCCAACACATGTGATCCATCACGAGCAGGTATTAATTGCGACAATCTAGTCCTGGTGTGTCGCAGCTCAATTAATTTCTGGTGTGCTCACAATATACCTGGGGAAATGTTACAACGTAACATCTACCAAGAACAGATATACTTCAATTGCAGCACATAAAGAAAATTAGAGACTCTTACTCATGTGAGGTTGTGTTATCCTGCCTTGTGATGATTAATACTAGATATAGGAAATAACTGGCAAATAAATCTGAGCTAATAGACTAACCTAACTGTGGCCCCTTCCTCCTGTTATGCAAGTTGCGCAAACACATAGTGACTACATTCCTTTGTTGTAAGTCACCCTGCTAACTAGAATTTGCAGGAGGAAATTTGTGTTGTAAAAGGCCCGTTTGTGGGCTCAAGTTTCAACAAAACACTCTCCTTGCAGTGCCTTTGTTCACAATGGCCGGTTTACAATAATCACATTAATATGGTAGTCATCCAGGGGAACATTCCCAGGCTGTGTGGTCACATTAACATGGTAGTCATCTAGTGGAACATTCCCTGGCTGTGTGGTCACATTAACATAGTGGTCGTCCAGGGGAACATTCCCTGGCTGTGTGGTCACATTAACATGGTAGTCATCCAGTGGAACATTCCCTGGCTGTGTGGTCACATTAACATGGTAGTCATCCAGTGGAACATTCCCTGGCTGTGTGGTCACATTAACATGGTAATCATCCAGTGGAACATTCCCTGGCTGTGTGGTCACATTAACATGGTACTCATCCAGTAGAACACGTAACCAGTTAACTTCTCTGGCGCCAATGGTATTGTTATCATTATAATATACCGTATAACATGTATACTCGATAGATACATGTTGGAGAGGTGTTGGATCAGGATGAACATTACCCGAAATGAGTTAAGCGGAGCACTGTGGCGATCATACATCTTATGTTCCGTGTTCCTGTAATACTTCTTTTTGATTATTTAAAATAGTTTTACTCTAATATTATGACAAAAGGAGCCATTGGCTTGTCTTTCTGCGGTATGCTTTAGTATTGTAAACGTAACTTAAAGCGTTGATAAATATCCTGCACACCTAAATAAAAACTAATATTTTGTTTAAGATTATGTCTTTTTTATATATATGTTCCTCAGTAATGCAATTTACAATAATGTTTGTTACTGTCGTGTTAGTCCTGGTCACGATAACCGACCTTGAAGCTTGGCTGGATATTGGAGCAATTGTTATCATGTTTAAACACTTCTAACTTTCTTGTGAGATATTCCTTAATATCATGTTTAGTTCTTCTTGGTTAGTGATCATTACAGTGTCACCATCAGGTCCTTCGATGATGTAATCTGGTGATACACCTAAATGTTGTTGATCTTATTAGCACTGTAAGCTTGCGACAATGTATATCACAGTCCAAAATTACTTTTATGTTATTTAGCAAAATACAGAATAGTGATGAATATTTTTTCGGTGTTTTTTGTGATTGGGAACTATTTCCCTTCTTGTAAGATTGATATTCTGACTTAGAACACTATAAAAATATATATTTGCTGTTTTATGGAGATGAGACACTATTGACACTTAGCTAAATGAGATCATGCCCTTAATATGTCATGGAACAGATAAGGTTTAGCCCACAGTTACTGATAACTCCAGTTTAAGCCACAATTATCATGAACGACTTACGAATAATATCAGCCTGGCCTGTAATTGCCAAGAAAATAGCAGCTAACCAGCTCTTCCACTTCAGTTTGCAACCCATAAGTTCCAGGAATGTGATCCATTATGTTTCAGCCTTCGTAGCCACCTAGGTGTGATTGCGGAGGTTGAGCTTCGGCTCTTTGGTCCCTCCTCTCAACCGTCAATCAACTGGTGTACAGGTTCCTAATCCTATTGGGCTCTGTCGTATCTACCTTTGAATTGATGTATGGAGTCTGTCTCCACCACATCACCTCATAATGTATTCCATTGTTTAATTACAATGACACTAAAAAAAAATTTTCTAAATTCTATGGCTCATTTGGGTACCCAATTTCCACCTGTGTCCGTTAGTGCGTGTGCCCCTTGTGTGAAATACTCTTTATTTACCCTATCAATTCCTCCAAGAATCTTGTAATTGTGGTGATCATATCTTCCCTATCTCCTCTGTCTACCAGGGAAGTGAGATTTAGTTCCCGTAGTTTCTCCTTTTCAATCATATCCCTCATCTCGGTTACTAGTCTGGTTGCCAACCTTTGAACCTTCTCTAATTTAGACATGTGCTTGATGTAGTTTCCTGCATGGTTCCATAAATCGGGTGTATTGAATAATCCATAAATGTGGGCTGCTGTGTGTTCCCATAAGTATAGTGAATGTTATGTCTCCAAAAGTATCAGGAAAAGTGAGATGTACATTATATTCTTGATGTGTATCATATTGTGTTAATATATAACAGTATTTATTCACAATTTTGGTAGCTTTTATTGATTCTCCTTCTCTTGTTTTTGGTTGTATTGCCTTATGAAACGAGTAAATTTCCAACTTCAGTAATGTAAAATCACCTTCCGTTTTCCTTATCAATAACACTGTTGGAAAATATTATAATTTAACTATCTGTTATATTAATGGTTAACGGAATTATACGAGAATTTGTCAATCTAGTCCGCCACCGTTTGTAACATCCTTTTATCTAGGCTCCGGCCTGAGTCTCGGCAGGTCCTTGGATAGGCCAGGGAGGCAACACTCACCAATATTATTAAAAACTAGCTATACCCAGCCACGCGTTGATTTGGCTCAGCAACACATGTGCGTTGCTGAGCCACAGCAACCTTTCCCTGTCTCCCAGTCCTCCCACACCATTGCCCCCCTCTCCTCCATCCCCTAGTCCTCCCAACAATTCCTCACTCCCCCGTCCCATCATCCTCCCTTCCATTCCCCTCCCTCCCCCCATCCCTTTTTCCTCCAAACCATCCCCCACTCCACCATTCCCTCGTTCTTTCCACCATCCCCCACTCCCCTTTCCCATTGTCCTCCCCACTATTCTCCATTCCCGTCCCCACCATCCCCAACTCCTTCGTTTCCATCGTCCTCCCCACCATTACCCTCTCCTCAGTTCCCTCATCATCCCTACCATCCCATACCTTTGTCTTCCACAACTTCCCCTCTCCCTCATCCGATGTATTCCCAAATGATCTGATGTTCCCATCAGAAAATTGAAAACATCAAATGATCTGATGTTCCCCCATCGCTGGAATAAGAAAAAACAGTTAAAAACGGAATGAAAACTATGGTATGGTAAACAACACAGCTCAATTCCAACGCAGTGTCATACAAAATAATGAAATCAAAATAAAAATCAATAAAAATTTATGAAAATTCAATTTAATGATGAAATAGGAAACATTGAAATAGAATCGTTACATATTTAGTATAGCGTGTGTAACAGATATGGGGCTGTTTTTTAAAAAAAAAAAAACATGATTTTACCTGTCACAGATGTGGCATTTATATGGTAGGTGTATAAAATCACGCACGTATTCGAATGGAACGTTGTGTCAAAATTTCATTGGAATCGGTAAAGAGGTTTCAAAGATTTCTTTCACATGAAAAACGCAGTTTTTAAAAAAAAGTTTTTTTTAACCCGTCACAGACGTGACATCTACATAGTATGTATATAAAAACCTGCTCGGACGCAAATGGAACGTTATGTGAGAATTTCAAAGCAATCGGTGAAGAACTTTCGGAGATTAGCGATTTTGAAGAAATGAGCACTTACATTTTGATTTATATAGATTTGTGCTCCCAAACCCATGGATCACTAAATTACTCACAGAAATCATAGTAGCATGATGCATAAAGTGAACAAATCCACAAGGGCCGTGACAAGGGATCGAACCTACGTCCGAGAGGATCCCAGACGCTGCTTTAATCGACTGAGCTATGACATGGTCAAAAGAATTGCAACCAGAAGTTCTATTGACCTTACTTAGATCCTGCAGCCTTTCCGAGACACAAACCAGGGTTTTACACAATTCACCCATGCACTCGAGCTTTATCAATAAGCTGTTCCACCTCTTCACCTTTACTACTTTACACTCTCCTCTCTGACGTAGAGGGATCTTCTTGGACATAGGGTCGAACCCTCGTCACGGCCCTTGTGAATTTATTCATCACTAAATTATTTATGCTTCCTCGTTTTTCTGTAATCTTCATTTTTCTAAATTTAAGGTAATATTAAAATTAAAAATGTTAAATATATGGTTTAAATTGTATTATTATTATTGTATATTTCTTATTTCTTATGGTGAAGATTTGCTACTACAAAAAATAAGCAAATGTGAATTGTTCTGAATCTTTCAATTATTTCTACATGTTTTGTATAACTTGATACAAATGTTGATATTCTTATATTTTTCCTGGGAAGATTTGAGGCCCAAACCTCCTTCTCAGCTCCCCATCAATCACGAAATGCAACTAACTTTGTTTTCATTTTATTGTAATTACTTTATTAGCATATGATCATAAAATGCATATGGTTTAATCTTTTTTATATATATATCTGTAAATCCATAATCGGTCAGAGAAAACCCATATCATATCAGTGCTAAATTGTAACATGATTAATAGTTAAATATATTTCATCCCGAATTTTGCATAACCTTTCCTATTTCAAAAGAAAGAATTATTTGTTGAACTTTTGAACAAAGCCTCTCAAGGAAGGAGCCGCAGGAAAAATGCCACAAGGTAATTGGTAGATGTTTATGTACATTTTTTATATATTAAAGGGCCTGGTGATGTAGAGGGTTTTTAAAATATGAAAAATAGTGAAAAATTTCACATAAATCTCCCACATCAACGTCATGAAAATTTCATCCCAATATGATAAGAAAGGAATTTTTCACGAATTTTAACTAAATAAATGGGTGCACATTGGGCCGCAACCAGTACTGATAATAACGATAATATCTCCTATTTAGAAGCAATCAGGGATAAAGAGATGAAAGCACCTGTCCGATGCACAAAGAAGAAGGGTAATAAGTAAATAATTATCAAAAGAAGGCACCAAACCGGGATTGCTATATAGCACCATCAAAGTGCGAAATAATCAGAGGGTGCTAAATATCACCAAGAATGCCAATACGAGAACAGAAACGCACAAGGCGAATGATATCAAAAGTATCCGATTCACAAAGAATTCTATCGAAGGACAAGTGACCGCGAGGGACGGTCGGAAAGCAAGACACATGCACGTCCTGAAAGTCAGGACATTCAACAAGGATATGCACAACTGTAAGAGGGACAACGCATTTCGGACAGTAAGGAGCAGGGCAGCACTCCATTAAGTGACCGTGAGTTAAGCGAGTATAGCCAATCTGCAACCTTGCTAGAGCAGTTTCCCACCGTCGGTTACGGTGGCAGGAGGAAGGCCACGGGGACACACTACGTTTGAGAGTACCCAGCTTGTTACCAACTACAGAAGACCAACAACCTTGCCAACGGGCAGGGATGGAGGAATGAATAACTGGATAAAAGTCGGAATAAGAAATACCTTTACGGGAGATGGGACAAGAAAGGATAGCTTCCCTAGTGGCAGCATCCACACGCTCATTTAAAGAAACACCAATATGGCTGGGAACCCAGCAAAACTCAACCGATTTAAATCTACTAGAAATAAGAAACAGCCAATGTTGAATCTCGATGACCACTGGATGGACAGGATTAAAGGACCCTAGTGCCATGAGGGCACTACGAGAGTCAACTACAACCACAAAGGAGGATCGACAATGAGAAAGCAAGAGACGGAGAGCATAGAGAATAGCATAAAGTTCTGCTGTGAAGACGCTAGCCTCCGAAGGGAGGCGACACATATAAGTGCAGTCAGGAAAAACAACAGAGTAGCCCACACCGTTTGCAGACTTAGACCCATCGGAGAAAATAGAAATAGAGTGGAAGTGCGAAGAAAAGTACTCGAGGAAAAGGCGTTCCAGAACCGTAGGAGGGGTAAAAGCTTTAGTGATGCGGGTCAAGGATGTACAAAACTTTGGAAGGAGGTACTCTCTACGGGGGCAAGGAAGGAACCATACGAGGAGAAACATTAGAAATACGAACGGAAAGAGAATCCTGTGAGTGAGATAGTCGGACAGAATGAGGGAGGCGATAAAGAGGAACAGGAACCACAGAAGGGGTAAAAGCTAAAGCACGACAGAAGCGAGAGGAAGGATGTTGTAAGGACTGCGCAAGATAGAGAAGACAGTAGCGATCACGGCGGTCCTGGAGAGAGAGAAGCCAGTGTCAACATACAAGCTGAGATCGGGAGTCGAACGAAAGGCACCAGAGCTGAGACGCAACCCAGTATGGTGCAAAGCATCAAGACGGCGAAGAGAAGGAGAAGCAGAAGAGTATGCAGGGCAACCATAATCGAGTTTAGACAGGACGAGAGAGGAGTGCAAATAGAGGAGCGTGCGCCTATCCGCTCCCCAAGATGAATGGGACAAAACCTAAAGTGAGTTAAGGGCTTTAGAGCATTCAACTCGAAGGTAAGAGACATGGGGCGACCAAGACAAACGAGTGTCAAAGACTAACCCCAAAAGCTTAGCGGAATCCCTGTTCACAAGGGGACGACCATAAAGCGACAAAGAGGGACGAAGAACGACATGCTTCCGAGTAAAAGTCATAGTACAAGTCTTAGACGCAGAGAACCTGAAGCCATGATCAGTGGCCCAAGACGACACGTCATCAATCGCAAGTTGAAGCCGCCGTTGAAAAAGAGGCGAATCATCACCCTGAAAGCAAAGGTTAAGATCGTCAACATAGAGAGCGGAGAAGACTCTAGAAGGAAGAGAGGAAAGAAGACCGTTGAGGGCAACTAGAAAAAGAGTAGTTCTTAGAACACTTCCCTGGGGTACATCCTCATACTGCCTAAAAGGGGCAGAGAGAGTGGTACCAAGCCTGACACGAAATGAACGAAGAGAGGAAACTTTGGAGAAAGAGAGGGATATTCCCCGAAGGCCAAATGAATGAAGTTGGGACAGAATATGATACTGCCAGATAGTGTCGTTAGCCTTTTCCAGGTCAAAAAGGACGGCAACAACGGAGGTCTTCGCAGCAAAAACAGTACGAATATAGACCTCCAAGTTCACCAGGACATCTGTTGTGCTGCGGCACTTGCGAAAACCAAATTGAGAAGGGGAGATGTGGTGATAGTGCTCTAAGAACTACATCAAACGAACGTTAACCATACAATTAAAGAGCTTGCAGACACAGCTCGTGAGGGCAATAGTGCGAAAGTTCTTGTGGATGACCCAAGAGACCCTGGTTTCCGAACAGGGAAGACAACAGCATCGAGCCAGTCTTCAGGGACTGACGACAACTCCCAGACCCGATTGTACAGACTCAGTAAATACTGAGACGTGCACGGAGGGAGATGGTGAAGCATTTCATAATGAATGACATCGGAGCCTGGCACTGTAGAACCGCACTAGGGCAGACTGAAGCTCAGAGAGAGAGAAGGGATCGTTATGGGGAAGGCGAAGATGGGTACAGAAATTTAAAGGACGAGATTCAAGAACAGGCTTACGAAGAAGGAAGGATTGGGGAAGATGAGAACCAGAACTAACAGATGAAAAGTGGGACCCCAGTTCGGTCATGACCTGCAACGGGTCCGCCACAAGAGCACCACCGAGGCAAAGGACCGGCTAGACATTGGGAGCAAACTTACCCGCTATCTTCCATATATACTTCCAGACTAGTGGCAGAGGAGTTTCGGTCGTAACGGTGGAGACATAAGACATCCAGCATGCACGTTTAGCCGTACGGATGGTCCTATGGACCACTGTTCTCGCCTTCCGAAACAAAAGAGAAGACTCAACCGTCTGCCGGCAGCGGTGCCTCTTCCAGGCTGCATGCTTACAGCGGACAGCCCGAGCACAGTCCACATTCCACCAGAGAACGCACTTTCGCGTTCACAGAGAGGAAGAGCGAGGAATAGAACGGAGGGCAGCGTCAAAGACAGTGTCATGAAAAAGAAGAAGGGCACGAGGGAGAGGCAGAACGGAGAAATCGGAAATAGTAGAACGGAGAGTAAAAAGGTGTCAGTCAGCCTCGGCAAACCGCCACCTATGGAAGGAGAGAGGAGGGTGAAAAGAGAAAAAGGTAACAAGGATAGGAAAAAGGTCACTGACCTGGAGGTCATCAAGGACCGACCCGCTACTCGAAATTTAAGTAAAGGGATGACGAGCACAGAGAAAGATTGCGACAGGAAAGGGAGCGGTTCTGAGAGTCCAAATGAGTGGGCTCATCAGAATTCAGAAGAGACAGGGAAGAAGAGAGGATGTAAGGTTTAAGGAAGCGATCCCGGGTGTTTGTCAGCACATCACCCCAAAGGGCATGTCGACAACTGAAATCACCCAGCAGGAGCACAGGCTCCGGCAAGGAGCCCAGTAGGTGTTTAAGATCGGGAAGAGAAAGTGGAACAGTGGGGGGAGGGGGGGGGGGAGATAGATGGAACAAACAGTGTACCATTTACGCACAAAGACACGGGCAGCAGAGCAGTGGAGAGGCGAGGAAAAAAGTAAGGGGCCAAAAGGGACATCAGAGCGAATCAAGAGAGCAGAATAGTTATGGGCCCCCAGCAACAGCTGGGAGGGGGGGAGAGAAAAGAATAGCCACAGAAGCGACCAGGACGAGCACCAAGCATCGGCTCCTGGAGACAGACACAAAGGGGCGAAAACTGTGAAATTAGAAGTTGGAGGTCAAAGAAATTGGCATAATATCCATCGATGTTCCACTGAAAAATAGACATTGACAAAAAGAGAAAGGATAGCAACAGAGAACAAAGAAGAAAGAAAGGTGAAAAAGGAACACAGCACGTTAAAGAAGAACAGGGTCAGGATCAGGGTCAGCGAAGTCAGGGTTAGGGGGCATGGGTAAACTGAGTAAAGAAGTAGGGATATGAGCGGGAGGACAGACTAGAGGTGGACGAGCAGGGTCCAGAGGAGGAGGAGGAGGGTGAGGAAGAGGGGGAGGAGACAACCGAGAGGGGCGGGCAAGGAGAGCAGGAGGAGGGGAAGAAAGAGGGGAGAGCACCTCAGCAAGGGCAGTAACCGAGATGGGACTGGGGACCAAAGAAACCTCCACAGTAGGAACAAGGGCTCTACCACCACAGCGGGAGGGGAAGGAACGATAGAATCAGACAAAGATAGGGGGCGAAGAAGAAAGTGAAGCCTTCTTACCTACCGGGGAGGAGGAAGGAGAGGAGCCAGGTTTCCACTTCTGACTCAAAGATACAGGTGTCCCAGCAGCAATGTACTGGGCAACAGACTCTAGCGTTTCAATAGGAGAAGAAGAACGAGAGCGAACAACATAACCACTAGGAGAGCGATGGACATCGGCCCACACAGTCAGGCGGTGTGGAGAGCCAAGAGACGGAGGAAAATGACGGGAAGGAGGACCAGAGGGAGAGGAGAAAGAAGACACAGGAGACATGACAAACTGGGTAGAAAGAAGGGGAACCCTAGACAGAGAACCAGGAGGGGGGCCCTCCAGGACAGAACGGAAAGAAACAGGGGGAAGAGGTGGTGGGCGTGTCCGGGGTCTAAGGCCTGGAAACGGTTGTGAGTCTGAGGAAGGTGCGAAGGACGAGGAGAGGAAGAGCGCACCACGCGAGCATAAGAGACTCTAGCGAAAGGGGGGAGAACTTGGCGCCTCGCCTCAGGAAAAGACAAACGGTCCCAGTGTTTCAAGGTGAGGACGGCCGCCTCACGTTTGTAACGTATACACGTGCAGGAGAAGGTAGGGTGGGCCTCACCGCAGTTGAGGCAGCTGTGAGATTTATTTCTACGCCTACCTCCCTTAGGAGGTGGACCTCAAGTTTAAAGAACTGCACACGGCAGATAAGCATGAGTCCAATAGAAAAAGGAAAAGCGGGAGCAAACCGCCAGGCTTCCACCACTAGGGTGAAAAACCTGTCCACATAGGCCGCTGGTTCCTCCTAGTTAAACAGGACGTTAAAACCAATAAAGGGTAACCGACGGGTTCTCACAATCAAATATTTATATTTGATGTGGTGCTATGAATTGGAATTCGAATTCCCAAGAACAGCCGTCATTTGAAAAGATCACATCAACATCAATCGTATAAAGCAGAACATGGGTGGAAAAGAATGGTTGAAGGATTGACATCAAAGACCATTTTCTATAAAATAAATAATTTATTAATAACAAGAGACTAAACTACTACAACATCGAGTATACGGTACGTTAATGTCCATCCAGTGGCACTATAACAAACAGCTAAATAGCAACCCATGCTGTGCGGCTGCACACTGAACTAACCTGAACACAGGTGTGCCCACTGGCGACGCAATATTGCAAATCAAAAAAAATTCACAGACTAAGTTACACCACAGAGAGTGATTCGTTACGTAATTGTCTATCAAGTGGCACTTGCAGCACAGCTATTCAACAGCCCCTCGCACTGCGGGCAGATTACATGATCTAACTGAACAATGATGGATGCCCACTGATGACACAAGCTTGCAATCAATATTGTCACGGTTTCACGGTGATCAGATACTATAATCACAATCTTAAGGGTCCTCCAACCATAACAGGAGAGACCCACGTACTAGGCGGGTAGTCCAACAGTGACCCCCTCTTATCACAACCTAATGTAAACACTCTTTGCAACTCCCTGCAAGAAGTTGCACTGTAAACAGTAAACAAAGCCAGGCAAGGTGGGATTCTGAGACACAGCTCCAATAACCCTAAGTTACTTTACTCTCGTCACCAGACGATAAACAAAAGAAATTCCCTTAATCAATTACAAAATTTATTATGTGATTAATTACGTTAATTGACTGATCACAGCAGTCAGCAACAAAGTACTACGTTAATCACAAACACCTGTCTCTCTTAGACAACAACATGATGGTACTCTACGTTAATCATTAACACTAGTCTCTCTTAACACAAGTCATCTTGTTAACAATATCTCAAAGCCTCTTACATTACATCACACTTGACTTCTTGCAAGTATTCAGTGAGTAATTTCTAATTAATGTCAAACGGACCACTAACTAAATCCCCATCGAGTTACGTTAACTAAGCCTACCACTAACTTGGTAGCTTATGTCAAAATTTACTTGAATGAGTGTTAATTACCCTAATTAACCCTGAAGATTTAATTAACTGTCACCAGGACCGATAATTAATCATACATAAATACATCTCACTCCGCACTGCCTAAGCAGGTCTCATCAAACACTGTGAATTCACGGGCGAGGAGTTAATTACTCCACCAATTAACAAGAGTGCATCTTCATTCACTGTCATCAGACAGGATATGATTAATATAACGAGTTATGCTAGCTCCATGACCTCGCTTTACCGAGTCTTCTGAATCATCAAGATCCCTGACGTTAATTACTCCACTAATTAACATGAGCCACTAATTGCTATACCCCAGAAAGGTAGTTAGTCTCGAGCAAAATTACGTTAACACAAACACTGACAGACTCTGACAGTTCCTCTCCCACTATGTGAATTCACGATGTGAATGCTAATTACATAATTAGCTAGAGTGGTCAATTAGTTGTCACATGAACACTTAATTGCATCAGAAACGTATCTCAATTAGCTCAGTACTGTTCCCTTAACAGCTCTCTCACTCATCAAGAAATGTGCACCCCTTATAAGGTTAATTCCCATTAATTAACTCAATGAATCCTTAAGTCCTCAACACAACTTAAAGAATGCAAAGTAACCCAAGGTTACATAGGTCACATTTACAGTGGCATGCAAAACAACATAAATGCACAACCCACATACGGTTGCAGCTTTTGCAACACGTTAATTACTGTACCCACACAGTAATGACACACAGTTAGGCAACAACAAAAGTATACCGACATTACTGCCCCTTCTAATCTTGCAACAGTTGCAAGGGACTACTGTGAGCAATCACTACTACTTCAGCAAGACAATTTACGTTAATATAAAACACCGTCGCTACGCGGACAGCTGACACTAATTTTCATAATTAGGCTATACTAATCAATTGCTTGCTCTCATTAAGTACTGTGAATTCCCCTGAATAATCAAAGGGACCTCCTTAAATCCTCAACACAGCTCCTAGGGGCAGTAATATTACGAATACCTGGTTACAACTCTGCCCAAACCTACAACATAATGATGCCGTCAGCATACCCCACATGCTAATGACATCATTAGGGAATCAGTCAGGAATCACATCTGCTGACTCACCACACCACAACACCGTATATATATATATATATATATATATATATATATATATATATATATATATATATATATATATATATATATATATATATATATATATATATATATATATATATATATATAAATATTTATATATATATATATATATATATATATATATATATATATATATATATATATATATATATATATGTCGTACCTAGTAGCCAGAACACACTTCTCAGCCTACTATGCAAGGCCCGATTTGCCTAATAAGCCAAGTTTTCATGAATTAATATATTTTCTCTATTTTTTTTCTTATGAAATGATAAAGCTACCCATTTCATTATGTATGAGGTCAATTTTTTTTTATTGGAGATAAAATTAACGTAGATATATGACCGAACCTAACCAACCCTACCTAACCTAACCTAACCTATCTTTATAGGTTAGGTTAGGTTAGGTAACCGAAAAAGTTAGGTTAGGTTAGGTAAGTTAGGTAGTCGAAAAACAATTAATTCATGAAAACTTGGCTTATTAAGCAAATCGGGCATTGCATAGTAGGCTGAGAAGTGCGTTCTGGCTACTAGGTACGACATATATATATATATATATATATATATATATATATATATATATATATATATATATATATGTCGTACCTAATAGCCAGAACGCACTTCTCAGCCTACTATGCAAGGCCCGATTTGCCTAATAAGCCAAGTTTTCATGAATTAATATATTTTCTCTAATTGTTTTCTTATGAAATGATAAAGATACCCATTTCATTATGTATGAGGTCAATTTTTTTTTATTGGAGTTAAAATTAACGTAGATATATGACCGAACCTAACCAACCCTACCTAACCTAACCTAACCTATCTTTATAAATTAGGTTAGGTTAGGTAGCCGAAAAAGTTAGGTTAGGTTTGGTAGGTTAGGTTGTCGAAAAACAATTAATTCATGAAAACTTGGCTTATTAGGCAAATAGGGCCTTGCATACCCAGCAAACAATTTTAGGTTGCCACAACATATCTGGAAAGTATTTGAAAGGATTGGAAACGTTTGTTTTATCGTATCAGATACGATATTGTGTGTGGACTTAAATAGGTTTCCAAAACTTATAACCAAAACCTACGTATCTAACACTAATTTGAGATGTTGTGGCAACTTTACAATCCTAACCTGAATCATTCATAATCCATTCATATACCAATGTGAATCTCTTATGAAAGGTTTGAGCCTATAATCTGAACCCTTTTCACATCTTTGTGTTTAAAGTTAAATTTCTTGAAATTAAATTATATTTTATTTTATATTATTTTTATTATATTTTATATTATTATTTTCAATTTAAATATTAAAACCAATTTAAGGGTAAAAAAATTCTAATAATTTATATTTCTTTTATTATTTACTAACAATTATAATTATTTACTAACGGAGAGAGGGGAGGCTGTACGGCGGAGAGTGGCGGCTGTGGCGGACAGTGGCGGCGGTGGCGGATAATGGCGGCGGGCGGACAGTGGCGGCGGGCGGACAGTGGCGGCGGTGGCGGATAGTGGCGGCTGTGGCGGATAGTGGCGGCGGGCGGACCGTGGCGGCGGTGGTGGACAGTGGCGGCGGGCGGACAGTGGCGGCGGCGGGCGGACAGTGGCGGCGGCGGGCGGACAGTGGCGGCGGCGGGCGGACAGTGGCAGCGGCGGGCGGGAATTGGAGTGGGGGGAGTGGGGTGCTAGGGACGATTGAGTATCGTAGGTTTATCGTACGATACGATAAACGTATCGTACGTAGTATCGTAAGTGGCGGCGGTGGGCGGACAGTGGTGGCGGCGGGCGGACAGTGGTGGCGGCGGGCGGACAGTGGTGGCGGCGGGCGGACAGTGGTGGCGGCGGGCGGACAGTGGTGGTGGTGGGCGGACAGTGGTGGCGGTGGCGGACAGTGGTGGCGGTGGCGGACATTGGCGGACAGTGGCGGCGGTGGCGGACAGTGGTGGCGGTGGCGGATAGTGGCGGCGGTGGCGGACAGTGGCGGCGGTGGCGGACAGTGGCGGCGGTGGCGGCCACTGGCGGCTGTGTCTGGCGGTGGTGGTGGGCGGTGGCGGGCGGTGGCAGCTGGTGGCGGCTGGTGGTGACGGCTGGGGGCAGTGGCAGCTGATGGCGGCTGGTGGTGGCGGCTGGTGGTGGCGGCTGGTGGTGGCAGCTGGTGGTGGCGACTGTGGCAACGGGCGGTGGCGGCTGATGGCGGGCGGTGGTGGCGGCTGGTGGTGGTGGCAGCTGGTGGCGGCTGGTGGCGGGCGGTGGTGGCGGCTGGTGGTGGTGGCAGCTGGTGGCGGCTGGTGGCGGTGATGGCGGCTGGTGGTGGTGGTGGTGGTGATATGGCGGCTGGTGGCGGGCGGTGGCGGGCGGTGGCGGCTTGTGGCGGCTGGTGGTGGCGGCGGTGGTGGGTGGTGGTGGTGGTGGGTGGTGGTGGCGGCGGTGGTGGGTGGTGGTGGCGGCTGTGGTGGGTGGTGGCGGTGGTGTCGGCGGCGGCTGTGGAGGGTGGTGGGTGGTGGCGGCGGCGGCGGTGATGGGTGGTGGCGGCGGTGGTGGTGGGTGGTGGGTGGTGGCGGCGGCGGCGGTGATGGGTGGTGGCGGCGGTGGTGGTGGGTGGTGGTGGCGGCGGCGGCTGGTGGTGGTGGGTGGTGGCGGCGGGTGGCGGTGGTGGGTGGCGGTGGCTGGTGGCGGGTGGCGGCTGGTGGTGGGTGGTGGCGGCGGGTGGTGGGTTGCAGTGGTGGGTGGCGGTGGCTGGTGGCGGGTGGCGGCTGGTGGTGGGTGGTGGCGGCGGGTGGTGGGTGGCGGTGGTGGGTGGCGGTGGCTGGTGGCGGCTGGTGGTGGGTGGGGGCGGGTGGCGGCTGGTGGTGGGTGGTGGCAGGTGGCGGCTGGTGGTGGGTGGTGGGTGGTGGCGGGTGGCGGCTGGTGGTGGGTGGCGGCGGCCAGCTGGGACACACCCTTCACCACTGAAGGTCTGAGCACAACTAACCATATGTCTCTCTCACCACCAGCCCAGTGTTGCCAGCTCCCGCTCTCAAAATGTTTCCTTCAAAGATTGTATATTATCTTTGAACAACAAGTTTGATTATCAAGGAAATAATGCATATATTATTGTCACATTAATACTGTGCAATATCTTATTACATTCCTGCTAAATAATTATAATTTGAAACAGGAAAAAAAATCCAACATATATATAAAAACCAACATTAGAGATCACGAGGCCTAGGCCTAGGCCTATCTGTGACCACACATCCTGCTTTGCTGGCCTGCTACCCTCTCACACCTCACACTCTTAACTCTCTCATAATCACTCTCACTCTCAATCACTCTTATTTTTTCGCACTATTACTCACTCTTACTCTCAATCACTCTTACACACTCTTACTCTCAATCACTCTTACGCACTATTACTCACTCTTACTCTCAGTCATCCTTACTCACTCTCATACTCACTCTTGCTCTGTCCCTCTTACTCTCTGTCACTCTTACCCTCTGTCACTCTTACTCTCTGTCACTCTTACTCTGTCACTCTTACTCTGTCACTCTTACTCTCTGTCACTCTTACTCTCTGTCACTCTTACTCTCTGTCACTCTTACTCTCTGTCACTCTTACTCTGTCATTCTTACTCACTCTCAGTCACCCTTACCCATTCATACTCACTCTCTCACTCTTACTCTCATACTCTTACTCTCAATTACTCTTACTCTCAATCACTCTTACTCCCAATCACTCCTGCTCCCAATCACTCCTACTCTCAATCACTCCTACTCTCATTCTTACTCTTACTCCCAATCACTCTTACTCCCAATCACTCTTACTCTCAATCACTCTTACTCTCAATCACTCTTACTCTCAATCACTCTTACTCTCATTCTTACTCTTACTCACTCTTACTCTCAATCACTCTTATTCTCATTCTTACTCCTACTCCCAATCACTCTTACTCCCAATCACTCTTACTCCCAATCACTCTTACTCTCAATCACTCTTACTCTCAATCACTCTTACTCTCAATCACTCTTACTCTCAATCACTCTTACTTTCACTAACTCTCAATCACTCTTACTCTCACTCTAACTCTCAATCACTCTTACGCACTATTGCTCACTCTTACTCTCAGTCATCCTTACTCACTCTCATACTCACTCCAACTCTGTCACTCTTACTCTCTGTCACTCTTACTCTCTGTCACTCTTACTCTCTGTCACTCTTACTCTGTCACTCTTACTCTGTCACTCTTACTCTCTGTCACTCTTACTCTCTGTCACTCTTACTCTCTGTCACTCTTTCTCTCTGTCACTCTTACTCTGTCATTCTTACTCACTCTCAGTCACCCTTACCCATTCATACTCACTCTCTCACTCTTACTCTCATACTCTTACTCTCAATTACTCTTACTCTCAATCACTCTTACTCCCAATCACTCCTACTCCCAATCACTCCTACTCTCAATCACTCCTACTCTCATTCTTACTCTTACTCTTACTCCCAATCACTCTTACTCCCAATCACTCTTACTCTCAATCACTCTTACTCTCAATCACTCTTACTCTCAATCACTCTTACTCTCATTCTTACTCTTACTCTCAATCACTCTTATTCTCATTCTTACTCCTACTCCCAATCACTCTTACTCCCAATCACTCTTACTCTCAATCACTCTTACTCCCAATCACTCTTACTCTCAATCACTCTTACTCTCAATCACTCTTACTCTCAATCACTCTTACTCTCAATCACTCTTACTCTCACTAACTCTCAATCACTCTTACTCTCACTCTAACTCTCAATCACTCTTACACACTATTACTCACTCTTACTCTCAGTCATCCTTACTCACTCTCATACTCACTCTTACTCTGTCACTCTTACTCTCTGTCACTCTTACTCTCTGTCACTCTTATTCTCTGTCACTCTTACTCTCTGTCACTCTTACTCTCTGTCACTCTTACTCTCTATCACTCTTACTCTCTGTCATTCTTACTCTGTCACTCTTACTCTGTCACTCTTACTCACTCTCAGTCACCCTTACCCATTCATACTCACTCTCTCACTCTTACTCTCATACTCTTACTCTCAATTACTCTTACTCTCAATCACTCTTACTCCCAATCACTCCTACTCCCAATCACTCCCACTCTCAATCACTCCTACTCTCATTCTTACTCTTACTCTTACTCCCAATCACTCTTACTCTCAATCACTCTTATTCTCATTCTTACTCTCACTCTTACTCCCAATCACTCTTACTCCCAATCACTCCTACTCTCAATCACTCCTACTCTCATTCTTACTCTTACTCTTACTCCTAATCACTCTTACTCTCAATCACTCTTATTCTCATTCTTACTCTCACTCTTACTCTTACTCCCAATCACTCTTACTCCCAATCACTCTTACTCTCAATCACTCTTACTCTCAATCACTCTTACTCTCAATCACTCTTACTCTCATTCTTACTCTTACTCACTCTTACTCTCAATCACTCTTATTCTCATTCTTACTCCTACTCTCACTCTTACTCCTACTCCCAATCACTCTTACTCCCAATTACTCTTACTCTCAATCACTCTTACTCCCAATCACTCTTACTCTCAATCACTCTTACTCTCAATCACTCTTACTCTCAATCACTCTTACTCTCAATCACTCTTACTCTCACTAACTCTTAATCACTCTTACTCTAACTCTCAATCACTCTTACTCTCATACTCACCCTTACTCTCAATCACTTTTACTCTCACTCTTACTCATTCTGTCACCCTTACTCTCACTCTTACTCACTCTGTCACTCTTACTCACTCAGTCACTCTTACTTATACAAACTCTTACTCACACTTACACACTCTCTGGCACTCTCACTCACCTTCAGTCACTCTTACTCACTCTTACCCACTCTCGCTCTTACGTACTCACTCTAGTTAATAAGAACACGCCAATATAAGACAACAAAACGTTTTCAGATTCTTTCACACCACTTTCCAGCAACTTTTATAATTTATATAAATTATCTTAGGGAATAATACATAAATTATATATTTAAACATGATATTAGTGTTTAGTGGAATGCATAAGGAGTCAAATTGTGTTAAAAAGACCGATTTTTAGAAAATTTGGAAAACTACTTTTTTCTGATCATATTATAACAAAATGGATTTTGAACGTTTCACTCAGCCAATATATATCATTCACAATTTATTAATGAATTTTACAAAAAAAACACCATAAATTTTATATTTATACATGTAAAAACTATTTGTAATACATTAGGAACAAAAAAGTTGTAGAAAAACAATTTATTATAAAACCTTTGTGTTTGGATTTTTTTATTAAAAGTTTCTCAAAGGCTCTCCTGCACTATTCTCAATGCAAATCATTCCCACGCCTATGGGAAGAGATAGATAAACGTTTTCTAGATGATTTGTGTTTGCTGGGTAGTAGGCCGAGAAGTGCGTTCTGGCTACTAGGTACGACATATATATATATATATATATATATATATATATATATATATATATATATATATATATATATATATATATATATATATATATATATATATATGTTGGTATTTCTGCATTCGTTTGTAGCATGAAGTAGTTGCATTTTGTTGTCTTTGATTTCATTTTCCGCCTTGTATATCTGATCACGAATCAGATCCTGGCGATATTTTATCGTGAAGGCTTGATTCCTTGCTGCTGGGTCGTGCGTTTTAATATTAGTATAATTTGGTAGCAGTCTTTCCTGTAGACATATATTATTAAATATGACCGAAAGAGTAAGATTAATAATTCTAACACGAATTTTCTCTATCTTTCGTACATTTCTTTTCACTGTTGGTGGTAATTCAAAAATCAATTCTCCAAAATTCATTATTATTTCTAGTCTGACGCAACACTTGAGCGCGTTTCGTAAAACTTATTACATTTTCAAAGACTTTAGTTTACACATACACAACTGAATAGAACTTACACATCTCCGATTTGTTTATATCTACATTTGAGTGAGGTGGATGGGGTGAGGTGGCATTAATAGGGTATTAATTTCATCAACACAAGACAGAACACGAAACAATGGGTATTGAATGGAAGTGATTGTAGAAAGCCTATTGGTCCATATTTCTTGATGCTTCTATAATGGAGCGGAGTCTTGAGGTGGGTAGAATATAGTTGTGCATTAATTGGCTGTTGATTGCTGGTGTTGACTTTTTAATGTGTAGTGCCTCGCAAACGTCAAGCCGCCTGCTATCGCTGTTTCTATCGATGATTTCTGTGTTGTTTACTAGGATTTCTCTGGCGATGGTTTGGTTGTGGGAAGAGATTATATGTTCCTTAATGGAGCCCTGTTGCTTATGCATCGTTAAATGCCTAGAAAGAGATGTTGTTGTCTTGCCTATATACTGGGTTTTTTGGAGCTTACAGTCCCCAAGAGGGCATTTGAAGGCATAGACGACGTTGGTCTCTTTTACAGCGTTCTGCTTTGTGTCTGGAGAGTTTCTCATGAGTAGGCTGGCCGTTTTTCTGGTTTTATAGTAATTCGTCAGTTGTATCCTCTGATTTTTTCTGTAGGGATAACGTTTCTATTAACAATATCTTTCAGGACCCTTTCCTCCATTTTATGAGCTGTGGAAAAGAAGTTCCTGTAAAATAGTCTAATAGGGGGTATAGGTGTTGTGTTAGTTGTCTCTTCAGAGGTTGCATGGCGTTTCACTTTCCTTCTTATGATGTCTTCGACGAAACCATTGGAGAAGCCGTTGTTGACTAGGACCTGCCTTACCCTACAGAGTTCTTCGTCGACTTGCTTCCATTCTGAGCTGTGGCTGAGAGCACGGTCGACATATGCGTTAACAACACTCTTTTTGTACCTGTCTGGGCAGTCGCTGTTGGCATTTAGGCACATTCCTATGTTCGTTTCCTTAGTGTAGACTGCAGTGTGGAAGCCTCCGCTCTTTTCCATGACTGTTACATCTAGAAAGGGCAGCTTCCCATCCTTTTCCACCTCGTAAGTGAAACGCAGCACGGAACTCTGCTCAAATGCCTCCTTCAGCTCCTGCAGATGTCTGACATCAGGTACCTGTGTAAAAATGTCGTCAACATACCTGCAGTATATGGCCGGTTTCAAGTTCATGTCGACTAAGACTTTTTGCTCGATGGTACCCATGTAGAAGTTTGCAAACAGGACACCTAGGGGAGAACCCATGGCGACCCCATCTACTTGCTTATACATGTGCCCATCCGGGCTCAAGAAGGGTGCCTCTTTAGTACAAGCTTGGAGTAGTTTCCTTAGAATATATTCTGGTATGTCAAGAGGAGTACAGGCTGGATCACGATACACTTTGTCGGCTATCATCCCGATTGTCTCGTCCACAGGTACGTTGGTGAACAGTGATTCTACGTCCAACGAGGCTCTTATCCCTGTGGCCCGTGTGCCCTGCAGTAAGTCAACAAATTCCTTTGGAGACTTCAGGCTGAAGGCGCAAGGGACATAAGGAGCCAGCAGGCCGTTGAGTCGCTTCGCCAGTCTGTACGTGGGTGTGGGTATCTGGCTAATGATTGGTCGAAGTGGGTTTCCAGGCTTGTGTGTCTTGACATTTCCATACGCATATCCAGGTTTATATTCCCCAATAATCTTTGGCAGGTGGAGTCCGGATTTCTTGGCGTTCTTGACAGTGGCGCCATACCTCACATGGTGGGGAGGCGACGTTCACTCCTCTGTCCCCCCACCTCTAAAACCGTTGACGAGTCAAGTACACACCTACACCTCAATTCTCAAATTTCATTTTCCCAGAAAACAGACTAAATTCTGTAACTCTCTCTACAGAGCAGTCACAGACCTCTGGCTAGTCTTAAACGATGGTTCTTAGCATAAGCTTTCATCCAACACCACACAAGTGCAAGTAGTTAGAAAACTTCTTGTCTACAGTCCCTAGAGCGACTCTAGCCTAACCCTTAAGCCGCTAGGGGTCCAAATGGAATTAACACCCACAGGCGCAACAAAAAAAATATAATTTTTTTTTCTTTCTTTTTAATATCTTTATTTGTGTTCCCTGAGTAAGGGAAAAATAATAAAAAGATTTAATTACACTTACCGTGGACGTAAATGAGCCGAGAAGATCGTCGATGACGTCACGCCTGATCTTCCCTAGAGCGCTGTGCGCCTGGGGTGAGTCAAGCGCGACAGAGGAGGAGCGTGAGTTGCCGCGAATTTACTTTCGAGTTATTATTTACAGTATCTATTGAGTATTTTGACCCATTTTTTTCACTGGTGTGGTTCAATATGTTCTCACAAGATGATTTATAAACATAAAACTGTTGTCAATGTATATTGTATCCACATATTAGTGTCACAAGTATTTGCACAAAAATGTCTTATTTCACAATAAAATATACAATTTCTTATGATTTATTTCCACTATATACACTCACTTATTCTGTATTTACATGTTTTGGCACCAGTCTTGGACATTTAGAAGTCATCAAGACTGTGATACTCATAGAAACATCGGACATGGCACAGAGGGACCTGACACGCTGTGCACCAAGTCATCACCATTTTTCTTTTCTCTTCCCTCTTGGTTGTTGACCAGCATACTACACACACACGCTGACCTACTGCACGCTTTCCAGTTGGTGGTAAAAACCTGATATTGTGTTAAAAAGGCATCCCTGTAAGCGAGCCTGGGTGTTGGAGCATGGTAGAATACTGGGTTCAAAATGGGCCTCAGTACACCAGGAATTACTTTGCCAAACTTCTGTAGTAATTGTGTTACTACAGTAAAATTGAAAAGAAACAACTCCACTGCCCCCACCATCATATCACATTTATCCACCAAACGCATGTTGATGTTATAGTCCAAGACACAATTTGGTTTATAGATTAGTTCTCTGGTGGTTCTGTTCAACTTGCCACTGTCCAGCATTGTTCCAGAGTGAATGGTGGTCAACATGTTCACTTCACGCCTGTCTTTCCACCGCACTGAAAGTAATCCACCTGTTTTTCTGAGCTCGCAATCACCAACCTGCATAGCACCTGTAAACACTGGCATTTCCCTTCGTTTTGCCTTCACTGTGCCACACACTCCAGTTCTATTATCAAGCAAGAACCTAGTTAGCAAGGATCTGGTATAATAGTTATCTGTGTATAATATGTGGCCCTTGTTCAGATATGGTGCAGGCAGTGGCTTCACAACACTACCTGAGAAGCGATGTTGTTCATTAGCAGGAATGTCTACATTTGTACCCATATACATTATCATATGTAATACAATTCCTGTTTCACAGTCACAGAGTACAAAGAATTTCAATCCAAATCGGTGGCGTTTGGAGGGAATATACTGCTTGAAGGCAAGACGTCCTTTGAAAAGCACAAGGGATTCGTCAATCACAAGCTTCTGAGCTGGTACGTAGAAATCCCTGTACTTTCCGATAAGTTCATTCAGGATGTGCCTTACCTTCCAAAGCCTATAATCATCATTCCTGTCTTCATCATTTGCAAAGTGAAGACACCTGAGGTTTATCGCAAATCGGTCTCGAGACATATATTTGCCGAACATTGGTGTTGGAACAGTATGGTCTTTGCTCCAATAATGGTCAATTACGTCTTTGACACAATGTTTCATCAACATACACAGTGCAAAAAACACATACATTTCACCTACAGTCGTATCTTTCCATCGCTGCAAACGTGATTAATCGGATAACTCCTCCTCATCGATGAGATCACTCGCATATTTGTTCGTCTCATGAACAAGATGTTCCACTAGCGGCTCATCAAAATATGCAGTAAAATAGTCCATTTCACACATATCTGCACCTTTATCAGGGAAAATGTCTGTAATTCCAACATCCGAATTGTCAAAAACAGGAATTTGTGGAACAAAATCGGTCCCATCACTCCATACAAAAACACCGGGTGTTTTTCGAGAGCCAATAGCGGCACCACAGCGAGGAAACCGTGGACCAGGAGCTGAAGTATGTCTAGGAACAGTAGGGGCGGGCAGGGACGGTGATGGGAAATCCCTCGATATTGAGGGTCTTTGTTTATGTGTTGCCATGCGGTGCCGCATGGCTAGGCCAGATGCTGCTGACGCGACAAATTGTCGCTTAGCAACACCGCACACGCCTCCACTGGCACTAGCGAAACTATTTTCCGATTCTAAGTCACTAAAACCGGAAAATTATTCACCTTCTTCAGAATCGGTGAGCAAAACATCAATATCTTGCAAGGGAGAACATGAACTGTGTGGTCTTGCACAAATTGAGGTCGAGAGAGGGCGAGATGCTAGGCCTAGCCCTGGTGGAGCCAGCATGTTCACACTCGTCGTCGGTCGTATCCACCTCTGAGTGCTGTGTGTAGTCATGATCAAAGTCTGATTCGTCTATATCAGACTCATCACCATCCGGGAACTAATAATGAGTAATTTGGTCCTCGGTCAGAGGTCGCCAGGAACGCCTCGCTGAGCGGGGTCGGTCGTAGGAACTTGATGCGCTCGTCATGGCGTCCGCCAGGTAACTGAGGTCTGTACACAAAGGGGACCCGCACTGGATTTTTTTCCCAGGCGGGGTTTATTTATGGTCGGTTGAGGCTCGCCGATGACTACCCCTATCCCACGGGGGGCATTTAAATTATAGCGCTAGACACAAAATTATATATAAATAATGTGTGGGGTTTCGGTTTTGTCACTGATATCATATATATATATATGTGTGGTTCTTCCATCGGTAATATATAAACAGAAAATCAAAAACATTTTAGTTAATTCTAATGAAAACACATATATTTTTATCGTTTGTACTGGTGCCATTGTCATATGTCTTTTCTTGGATCTAAATAATACGAAACCTCGCTCTATGATTTGAAGTTAAATTCCTCAAATATAGTTAAATAGTGACTTTTTTCACGTTTTTCATGTAGTTTGATATTACGTAAATATATTCATTTTTACCAATATTTCGATACTATTTCAAGTAGTATCAAGATATGTGATTTCGTCTTCAAATCTCAGAATTTCGCATAATATTGCATTTTAAGCAAGTTTTCTTGCATTTTGTTTCGTACGAAAAATCGTCGAATTTAGCAATATTTTGACGTTTATCATCCCCTTTTCCTTTATGTGATTTAAACAAAATATCATCGAATAAGGCAATATTTTGCCGTTTTTCCACGTTTTTGTGAATTTTCAGTTTATTGTTATTAATTCATTAAATATACGATAAAAATGATGCAAACACATAATTGATTAGAAATTTACCTTAAATACTTCATTTTCAATCAACCATTTGTTTCTCGTTAAAATACTGAGTTGGATATTGAAAAGGGGAGAAGTTAGGTTTTTATTGCATATATCAACGTTTCAGCCGGATTAGAGTGGTTTTACGTGTACATCTTCCATCGGTAATATAAACGGAAAATCAGGAACATTTTAGTTAATTCTAATGAAAACACATTGGTTTTATCATTGTATTGGAAACAACATTGTCATATGTCTTTTCTTGGATCTAAATAATACGAAACCTCGCTCTATGATTTGAAGTTAAAATCCTCAAATATGATATAATAGTGACTTTTTCACGTTTTTCATGTAGTTTGATATTACGTAAATATATTCATTTTTACCAATATTTCGATACTATTCATGTAGTATCACGATATGTGATTTGGCCTCCAAATCTCAGAATGTCGCATAATATTGCATTTTAAGCAAGTTTTCTTGCATTTTGTTTCGTTCGAAAAATCATCGAATTTAGCAATATTTTGACGTTTATCATCCCCCTTTTCCTTTATGTAATTTAAACAAAATATCATCGAATTAAGAAATATTTTGCCGTTTTTCCACGTTTTTGTGAATTTTCAGTTTATGGGTATTAATTCATTATATATACGATAAAAATGATGCAAACACATAAGTGATTAGATAATAACCTTAAATACTTCATTTTCAATCATCTATTTGTTTCTCGTTAAAATACTGAGTAAGATATATAAATGGGGAGAAGTTCGATTTTTATTGCATATATCGACGTTTCAGCCGGATTAGAGCGGTTTTACGTGTACATCTTCCATCGGTAATATAAACGGAAAATCAGGAACATTTTAGTTAATTCTAATGAAAACACATTGGTTTTATCATTTGTATTGGAAACAACATTGTCATATGTCTTTTCATGGATCTAAATAATACGAAACCTCACTCTATGATTTGAAGTTAAAATCCTCAAATATGGTAAAATAGTGACCTTTTCACGTTAATCATGTTGTTTGATATTACGTAAATATATTCATTATTACCAATATTTCGATGCTATTACATGAAGTATCACGATATGTGATTTGGCCTTTAAATCTCAGAATGTCGCATTATATTGCATTTTAAGCAAGTTTTCTTGCATTTTGTTTCGTACGAAAAATCATCGAGTTTAGCAATATTTTGACGTTTATCATCCCCTTTTCCTCTATGTGATTTAAACAAAATATCATCGAATTAGGCAATATTTTGCCGTTTTTCCACGTTTGTGTGAATTTTCAGTCTATGGGTATTAATTCATTATATTTACGATAAAAATGATGCAAACACATAATTGATTAGATAATAACCTTAAATACTTCATTTTCAATCATCTATTTGTTTCTCGTTAAAATACTGAGTAAGATATTGAAAAGGGGAGAAGTTCGGTTTTTATTGCATATATCGACGTTTCAGCCGGATTAGAGCAGTTTTACGTGTACATCTTCCATCGGTAATATATAAACAGAAAATCAAAAACATTTTAGTTAATTCTAATGAAAACACATATATTTTTATCGTTTGTACTGGTGCCATTGTCATATGTCTTTTCTTGGATCTAAATAATACGAAACCTCGCTCTATGATTTGAAGTTAAATTCCTCAAATATAGTTAAATAGTGACTTTTTCACGTTTTTCATGTAGTTTGATATTACGTAAATATATTCATTTTTACCAATATTTCGATACTATTTCAAGTAGTATCAAGATATGTGATTTCGTCTTCAAATCTCAGAATTTCGCATAATATTGCATTTTAAGCAAGTTTTCTTGCATTTTGTTTCGTACGAAAAATCGTCGAATTTAGCAATATTTTGACGTTTATCATCCCCTTTTCCTTTATGTGATTTAAACAAAATATCATCGAATAAGGCAATATTTTGCCGTTTTTCCACGTTTTTGTGAATTTTCAGTTTATTGTTATTAATTCATTAAATATACGATAAAAATGATGCAAACACATAATTGATTAGAAATTTACCTTAAATACTTCATTTTCAATCAACCATTTGTTTCTCGTTAAAATACTGAGTTGGATATTGAAAAGGGGAGAAGTTAGGTTTTTATTGCATATATCAACGTTTCAGCCGGATTAGAGTGGTTTTACGTGTACATCTTCCATCGGTAATATAAACGGAAAATCAGGAACATTTTAGTTAATTCTAATGAAAACACATTGGTTTTATCATTTGTATTGGAAACAACATTGTCATATGTCTTTTCTTGGATCTAAATAATACGAACCTCGCTCTATGATTTGAAGTTAAAATCCTCAAATATGATAAAATAGTGACTTTTTCACGTTTTTCATGTAGTTTGATATTACGTAAATATATTCATTTTTACCAATATTTCGATACTATTCATGTAGTATCACGATATGTGATTTGGCCTCCAAATCTCAGAATGTCGCATAATATTGCATTTTAAGCAAGTTTTCTTGCATTTTGTTTCGTTCGAAAAATCATCGAATTTAGCAATATTTTGACGTTTATCATCCCCCTTTTCCTTTATGTAATTTAAACAAAATATCATCGAATTAAGAAATATTTTGCCGTTTTTCCACGTTTTTGTGAATTTTCAGTTATGGGTATTAATTCATTATATATACGATAAAAATGATGCAAACACATAAGTGATTAGATAATAACCTTAAATACTTCATTTTCAATCATCTATTTGTTTCTCGTTAAAATACTGAGTAAGATATATAAATGGGGAGAAGTTCGATTTTTATTGCATATATCGACGTTTCAGCCGGATTAGAGCGGTTTTACGTGTACATCTTCCATCGGTAATATAAACGGAAAATCAGGAACATTTTAGTTAATTCTAATGAAAACACATTGGTTTTATCATTTGTATTGGAAACAACATTGTCATATGTCTTTTCATGGATCTAAATAATACGAAACCTCACTCTATGATTTGAAGTTAAAATCCTCAAATATGGTAAAATAGTGACCTTTTCACGTTAATCATGTTGTTTGATATTACGTAAATATATTCATTATTACCAATATTTCGATGCTATTACATGAAGTATCACGATATGTGATTTGGCCTTTAAATCTCAGAATGTCGCATTATATTGCATTTTAAGCAAGTTTTCTTGCATTTGTTTTCGTACGAAAAATCATCGAGTTTAGCAATATTTTGACGTTTATCATCCCCTTTTCCTCTATGTGATTTAAACAAAATATCATCGAATTAGGCAATATTTTGCCGTTTTTCCACGTTTGTGTGAATTTTCAGTCTATGGGTATTAATTCATTATATTTACGATAAAATGATGCAAACACATAATTGATTAGATAATAACCTTAAATACTTCATTTTCAATCATCTATTTGTTTCTCGTTAAAATACTGAGTAAGATATTGAAAAGGGGAGAAGTTCGGTTTTTATTGCATATATCGACGTTTCAGCCGGATTAGAGCAGTTTTACGTGTACATCTTCCATCGGTAATATATAAACAGAAAATCAAAAACATTTTAGTTAATTCTAATGAAAACACATATATTTTTATCGTTTGTACTGGTGCCATTGTCATATGTCTTTTCTTGGATCTAAATAATACGAAACCTCGCTCTATGATTTGAAGTTAAATTCCTCAAATATAGTTAAATAGTGACTTTTTTCACGTTTTTCATGTAGTTTGATATTACGTAAATATATTCATTTTTACCAATATTTCGATACTATTTCAAGTAGTATCAAGATATGTGATTTCGTCTTCAAATCTCAGAATTTCGCATAATATTGCATTTTAAGCAAGTTTTCTTGCATTTTGTTTCGTACGAAAAATCGTCGAATTTAGCAATATTTTGACGTTTATCATCCCCTTTTCCTTTATGTGATTTAAACAAAATATCATCGAATAAGGCAATATTTTGCCGTTTTTCCACGTTTTTGTGAATTTTCAGTTTATTGTTATTAATTCATTAAATATACGATAAAAATGATGCAAACACATAATTGATTAGAAATTTACCTTAAATACTTCATTTTCAATCAACCATTTGTTTCTCGTTAAAATACTGAGTTGGATATTGAAAAGGGGAGAAGTTAGGTTTTTATTGCATATATCGACGTTTCAGCCGGATTAGAGTGGTTTTACGTGTACATCTTCCATCGGTAATATAAACGGAAAATCAGGAACATTTTAGTTAATTCTAATGAAAACACATTGGTTTTATCATTTGTATTGGAAACAACATTGTCATATGTCTTTTCTTGGATCTAAATAATACGAAACCTCGCTCTATGATTTGAAGTTAAAATCCTCAAATATGATAAAATAGTGACTTTTTCACGTTTTTCATGTAGTTTGATATTACGTAAATATATTCATTTTTACCAATATTTCGATACTATTCATGTAGTATCACGATATGTGATTTGGCCTCCAAATCTCAGAATGTCGCATAATATTGCATTTTAAGCAAGTTTTCTTGCATTTTGTTTCGTTCGAAAAATCATCGAATTTAGCAATATTTTGACGTTTATCATCCCCCTTTTCCTTTATGTAATTTAAACAAAATATCATCGAATTAAGAAATATTTTGCCGTTTTTCCACGTTTTTGTGAATTTTCAGTTTATGGGTATTAATTCATTATATATACGATAAAAATGATGCAAACACATAAGTGATTAGATAATAACCTTAAATACTTCATTTTCAATCATCTATTTGTTTCTCGTTAAAATACTGAGTAAGATATATAAATGGGGAGAAGTTCGATTTTTATTGCATATATCGACGTTTCAGCCGGATTAGAGCGGTTTTACGTGTACATCTTCCATCGGTAATATAAACGGAAAATCAGGAACATTTTAGTTAATTCTAATGAAAACACATTGGTTTTATCATTTGTATTGGAAACAACATTGTCATATGTCTTTTCATGGATCTAAATAATACGAAACCTCACTCTATGATTTGAAGTTAAAATCCTCAAATATGGTAAAATAGTGACCTTTTCACGTTAATCATGTTGTTTGATATTACGTAAATATATTCATTATTACCAATATTTCGATGCTATTACATGAAGTATCACGATATGTGATTTGGCCTTTAAATCTCAGAATGTCGCATTATATTGCATTTTAAGCAAGTTTTCTTGCATTTTGTTTCGTACGAAAAATCATCGAGTTTAGCAATATTTTGACGTTTATCATCCCCTTTTCCTCTATGTGATTTAAACAAAATATCATCGAATTAGGCAATATTTTGCCGTTTTTCCACGTTTGTGTGAATTTTCAGTCTATGGGTATTAATTCATTATATTTACGATAAAAATGATGCAAACACATAATTGATTAGATAATAACCTTAAATACTTCATTTTCAATCATCTATTTGTTTCTCGTTAAAATACTGAGTAAGATATTGAAAAGGGGAGAAGTTCGGTTTTTATTGCATATATCGACGTTTCAGCCGGATTAGAGCAGTTTTACGTGTACATCTTCCATCGGTAATATATAAACAGAAATCAAAAACATTTTAGTTAATTCTAATGAAAACACATATATTTTTATCGTTTGTACTGGTGCCATTGTCATATGTCTTTTCTTGGATCTAAATAATACGAAACCTCGCTCTATGATTTGAAGTTAAATTCCTCAAATATAGTTAAATAGTGACTTTTTTCACGTTTTTCATGTAGTTTGATATTACGTAAATATATTCATTTTTACCAATATTTCGATACTATTTCAAGTAGTATCAAGATATGTGATTTCGTCTTCAAATCTCAGAATTTCGCATAATATTGCATTTTAAGCAAGTTTTCTTGCATTTTGTTTCGTACGAAAAATCGTCGAATTTAGCAATATTTGACGTTTATCATCCCCTTTTCCTTTATGTGATTTAAACAAAATATCATCGAATAAGGCAATATTTTGCCGTTTTTCCACGTTTTTGTGAATTTTCAGTTTATTGTTATTAATTCATTAAATATACGATAAAAATGATGCAAACACATAATTGATTAGAAATTTACCTTAAATACTTCATTTTCAATCAACCATTTGTTTCTCGTTAAAATACTGAGTTGGATATTGAAAAGGGGAGAAGTTAGGTTTTTATTGCATATATCGACGTTTCAGCCGGATTAGAGTGGTTTTACGTGTACATCTTCCATCGGTAATATAAACGGAAAATCAGGAACATTTTAGTTAATTCTAATGAAAACACATTGGTTTTATCATTTGTATTGGAAACAACATTGTCATATGTCTTTCTTGGATCTAAATAATACGAAACCTCGCTCTATGATTTGAAGTTAAAATCCTCAAATATGATAAAATAGTGACTTCTTCACGTTTTTCATGTAGTTTGATATTACGTAAATATATTCATTTTTACCAATATTTCGATACTATTCATGTAGTATCACGATATGTGATTTGGCCTCCAAATCTCAGAATGTCGCATAATATTGCATTTTAAGCAAGTTTTCTTGCATTTTGTTTCGTACGAAAAATCATCGAATTTAGCAATATTTTGACGTTTATCATCCCCCTTTTCCTTTATGTAATTTAAACAAAATATCATCGAATTAGGCAATATTTTGCCGTTTTTCCACGTTTTTGTGAATTTTCAGTTTATGGGTATTAATTCATTATATATACGATAAAAATGATGCAAACACATAAGTGATTAGATAATAACCTTAAATACTTCATTTTCAATCATCTATTTGTTTCTCGTTAAAATACTGAGTAAGATATATAAATGGGGAGAAGTTCGATTTTTATTGCATATATCGACGTTTCAGCCGGATTAGAGCGGTTTTACGTGTACATCTTCCATCGGTAATATAAACGGAAATCAGGAACATTTTAGTTAATTCTAATGAAAACACATTGGTTTTATCATTTGTATTGGAAACAACATTGTCATATGTCTTTTCATGGATCTAAATAATACGAAACCTCACTCTATGATTTGAAGTTAAAATCCTCAAATATGGTAAAATAGTGACCTTTTCACGTTAATCATGTGTTTGATATTACGTAAATATATTCATTATTACCAATATTTCGATGCTATTACATGAAGTATCACGATATGTGATTTGGCCTTTAAATCTCAGAATGTCGCATTATATTGCATTTTAAGCAAGTTTTCTTGCATTTTGTTTCGTACAAAAAATCATCGAGTTTAGCAATATTTGACGTTTATCATCCCCTTTTCCTCTATGTGATTTAAACAAAATATCATCGAATTAGGCAATATTTTGCCGTTTTTCCACGTTTGTGTGAATTTTCAGTCTATGGGTATTAATTCATTATATTTACGATAAAAATGATGCAAACACATAATTGATTAGATAATAACCTTAAATACTTCATTTTCAATCATCTATTTGTTTCTCGTTAAAATACTGAGTAAGATATTGAAAAGGGGAGAAGTTCGGTTTTTATTGCATATATCGACGTTTCAGCCGGATTAGAGCAGTTTTACGTGTACATCTTCCATCGGTAATATATAAACAGAAAATCAAAAAAAATTTAGTTAATTCTAATGAAAACACATATATTTTTATCGTTTGTACTGGTGCCATTGTCATATGTCTTTTCTTGGATCTAAATAATACGAAACCTCGCTCTATGATTTGAAGTTAAATTCCTCAAATATAGTTAAATAGTGACTTTTTTCACGTTTTTCATGTAGTTTGATATTACGTAAATATATTCATTTTTACCAATATTTCGATACTATTTCAAGTAGTATCAAGATATGTGATTTCGTCTTCAAATCTCAGAATTTCGCATAATATTGCATTTTAAGCAAGTTTTCTTGCATTTTGTTTCGTACGAAAAATCGTCGAATTTAGCAATATTTTGACGTTTATCATCCCCTTTTCCTTTATGTGATTTAAACAAAATATCATCGAATAAGGCAATATTTTGCCGTTTTTCCACGTTTTTGTGAATTTTCAGTTTATTGTTATTAATTCATTAAATATACGATAAAAATGATGCAAACACATAATTGATTAGAAATTTACCTTAAATACTTCATTTCAATCAACCATTTGTTTCTCGTTAAAATACTGAGTTGGATATTGAAAAGGGGAGAAGTTAGGTTTTTATTGCATATATCGACGTTTCAGCCGGATTAGAGTGGTTTTACGTGTACATCTTCCATCGGTAATATAAACGGAAAATCAGGAACATTTTAGTTAATTCTAATGAAAACACATTGGTTTTATCATTTGTATTGGAAACAACATTGTCATATGTCTTTTCTTGGATCTAAATAATACGAAACCTCGCTCTATGATTTGAAGTTAAAATCCTCAAATATGATAAAATAGTGACTTTTTCACGTTTTTCATGTAGTTTGATATTACGTAAATATATTCATTTTTACCAATATTTCGATACTATTCATGTAGTATCACGATATGTGATTTGGCCTCCAAATCTCAGAATGTCGCATAATATTGCATTTTAAGCAAGTTTTCTTGCATTTTGTTTCGTTCGAAAAATCATCGAATTTAGCAATATTTTGACGTTTATCATCCCCTTTTCCTTTATGTAATTTAAACAAAATATCATCGAATTAAGAAATATTTTGCCGTTTTTCCACGTTTTTGTGAATTTTCAGTTTATGGGTATTAATTCATTATATATACGATAAAAATGATGCAAACACATAAGTGATTAGATAATAACCTTAAATACTTCATTTTCAATCATCTATTTGTTTCTCGTTAAAATACTGAGTAAGATATATAAATGGGGAGAAGTTCGATTTTTATTGCATATATCGACGTTTCAGCCGGATTAGAGCGGTTTTACGTGTACATCTTCCATCGGTAATATAAACGGAAAATCAGGAACATTTTAGTTAATTCTAATGAAAACACATTGGTTTTATCATTTGTATTGGAAACAACATTGTCATATGTCTTTTCATGGATCTAAATAATACGAAACCTCACTCTATGATTTGAAGTTAAAATCCTCAAATATGGTAAAATAGTGACCTTTTCACGTTAATCATGTTGTTTGATATTACGTAAATATATTCATTATTACCAATATTTCGATGCTATTACATGAAGTATCACGATATGTGATTTGGCCTTTAAATCTCAGAATGTCGCATTATATTGCATTTTAAGCAAGTTTTCTTGCATTTTGTTTCGTACGAAAAATCATCGAGTTTAGCAATATTTTGACGTTTATCATCCCCTTTTCCTCTATGTGATTTAAACAAAATATCATCGAATTAGGCAATATTTTGCCGTTTTTCCACGTTTGTGTGAATTTTCAGTCTATGGGTATTAATTCATTATATTTACGATAAAAATGATGCAAACACATAATTGATTAGATAATAACCTTAAATACTTCATTTTCAATCATCTATTTGTTTCTCGTTAAAATACTGAGTAAGATATTGAAAAGGGGAGAAGTTCGGTTTTTATTGCATATATCGACGTTTCAGCCGGATTAGAGCAGTTTTACGTGTACATCTTCCATCGGTAATATATAAACAGAAAATCAAAAACATTTTAGTTAATTCTAATGAAAACACATATATTTTTATCGTTTGTACTGGTGCCATTGTCATATGTCTTTTCTTGGATCTAAATAATACGAAACCTCGCTCTATGATTTGAAGTTAAATTCCTCAAATATAGTTAAATAGTGACTTTTTTCACGTTTTTCATGTAGTTTGATATTACGTAAATATATTCATTTTTACCAATATTTCGATACTATTTCAAGTAGTATCAAGATATGTGATTTCGTCTTCAAATCTCAGAATTTCGCATAATATTGCATTTTAAGCAAGTTTTCTTGCATTTTGTTTCGTACGAAAAATCGTCGAATTTAGCAATATTTTGACGTTTATCATCCCCTTTTCCTTTATGTGATTTAAACAAAATATCATCGAATAAGGCAATATTTTGCCGTTTTTCCACGTTTTTGTGAATTTTCAGTTTATTGTTATTAATTCATTAAATATACGATAAAAATGATGCAAACACATAATTGATTAGAAATTTACCTTAAATACTTCATTTTCAATCAACCATTTGTTTCTCGTTAAAATACTGAGTTGGATATTGAAAAGGGGAGAAGTTAGGTTTTTATTGCATATATCGACGTTTCAGCCGGATTAGAGTGGTTTTACGTGTACATCTTCCATCGGTAATATAAACGGAAAATCAGGAACATTTTAGTTAATTCTAATGAAAACACATTGGTTTTATCATTTGTATTGGAAACAACATTGTCATATGTCTTTTCTTGGATCTAAATAATACGAAACCTCGCTCTATGATTTGAAGTTAAAATCCTCAAATATGATAAAATAGTGACTTCTTCACGTTTTTCATGTAGTTTGATATTACGTAAATATATTCATTTTTACCAATATTTCGATACTATTCATGTAGTATCACGATATGTGATTTGGCCTCCAAATCTCAGAATGTCGCATAATATTGCATTTTAAGCAAGTTTTCTTGCATTTTGTTTCGTACGAAAAATCATCGAATTTAGCAATATTTTGACGTTTATCATCCCCCTTTTCCTTTATGTAATTTAAACAAAATATCATCGAATTAGGCAATATTTTGCCGTTTTTCCACGTTTTTGTGAATTTTCAGTTTATGGGTATTAATTCATTATATATACGATAAAAATGATGCAAACACATAAGTGATTAGATAATAACCTTAAATACTTCATTTTCAATCATCTATTTGTTTCTCGTTAAAATACTGAGTAAGATATATAAATGGGGAGAAGTTCGATTTTTATTGCATATATCGACGTTTCAGCCGGATTAGAGCGGTTTTACGTGTACATCTTCCATCGGTAATATAAACGGAAAATCAGGAACATTTTAGTTAATTCTAATGAAAACACATTGGTTTTATCATTTGTATTGGAAACAACATTGTCATATGTCTTTTCATGGATCTAAATAATACGAAACCTCACTCTATGATTTGAAGTTAAAATCCTCAAATATGGTAAAATAGTGACCTTTTCACGTTAATCATGTTGTTTGATATTACGTAAATATATTCATTATTACCAATATTTCGATGCTATTACATGAAGTATCACGATATGTGATTTGGCCTTTAAATCTCAGAATGTCGCATTATATTGCATTTTAAGCAAGTTTTCTTGCATTTTGTTTCGTACAAAAAATCATCGAGTTTAGCAATATTTGACGTTTATCATCCCCTTTTCCTCTATGTGATTTAAACAAAATATCATCGAATTAGGCAATATTTTGCCGTTTTTCCACGTTTGTGTGAATTTTCAGTCTATGGGTATTAATTCATTATATTTACGATAAAAATGATGCAAACACATAATTGATTAGATAATAACCTTAAATACTTCATTTTCAATCATCTATTTGTTTCTCGTTAAAATACTGAGTAAGATATTGAAAAGGGGAGAAGTTCGGTTTTTATTGCATATATCGACGTTTCAGCCGGATTAGAGCAGTTTTACGTGTACATCTTCCATCGGTAATATATAAACAGAAAATCAAAAAAATTTAGTTAATTCTAATGAAAACACATATATTTTTATCGTTTGTACTGGTGCCATTGTCATATGTCTTTTCTTGGATCTAAATAATACGAAACCTCGCTCTATGATTTGAAGTTAAATTCCTCAAATATAGTTAAATAGTGACTTTTTTCACGTTTTTCATGTAGTTTGATATTACGTAAATATATTCATTTTTACCAATATTTCGATACTATTTCAAGTAGTATCAAGATATGTGATTTCGTCTTCAAATCTCAGAATTTCGCATAATATTGCATTTTAAGCAAGTTTTCTTGCATTTTGTTTCGTACGAAAAATCGTCGAATTTAGCAATATTTTGACGTTTATCATCCCCTTTTCCTTTATGTGATTTAAACAAAATATCATCGAATAAGGCAATCTTTTGCCGTTTTTCCACGTTTTTGTGAATTTTCAGTTTATTGTTATTAATTCATTAAATATACGATAAAAATGAAGCAACCACATAATTGATTAGAAATTTACCTTAAATACTTCATTTTCAATCAACCATTTGTTTCTCGTTAAAATACTGAGTTGGATATTGAAAAGGGGAAGTTAGGTTTTTTTGCATATATCGACGTTTCAGCCGGATTAGAGTGGTTTTACGTGTACATCTTCCATCGGTAATATAAACGGAAAATCAGGAACATTTTAGTTAATTCTAATGAAAACACATTGGTTTTATCATTTGTATTGGAAACAACATTGTCATATGTCTTTTCTTGGATCTAAATAATACGAAACCTCGCTCTATGATTTGAAGTTAAAATCCTCAAATATGGTAAAATAGTGACTTTTTTCACGTTTTTCATGTACTTTGATATTACGTATATATATTCATTTTTACCATTTGTTTCTCGTTAAAATACTGAGTTGGATATTGAAAAGGGGAGAAGTTCGGTTTTTATTGCATATATCGACGTTTCAGCCGGATTAGAGCGGTTTTACGTGTACATCTTCCATCGGTAATATAAACGGAAAATCAGGAACATTTTAGTTAATTCTAATGAAAACACATTGGTTTTATCATTTGTATTGGAAACAACATTGTCATATGTCTTTTCTTGGATCTAAATAATACGAAACCTCGCTGTATGATTTGAAGCTAAAATCCTCAAATATGGTAAAACAGTGACTTTTTTCACGTTTTTCATGTAGTTTGATATTACGTAAATATATTCATTTTTACCAATATTTCGATACTATTTCATGTAGTATCACGATATGTGATTTGGCTTTCAAATCTCAGAATTTCGCATAATATTGTATTTTAAGCAAGTTTTCTTGCATTTGGTTTCGTACGAAAAATCATCGAATTTAGCAATATTTTGACGTTTATCATCTCCTTTTCCTTTATGTGATTTAAACAAAATATCATAGAATTAGGCAATATTTTGGCGTTTTTAAAAGTTTTTGTGAATTTTCAGTCTATGGGTATTAATTCATTATATATACGATAAAAATGATGCAAACACATAATTGATTAGATAATAACCTTAAATACTTCATTTTCAATCATCTATTTGTTTCTCGTTAAAATACTGAGTAAGATATTGAAAAGGGGAGAAGTTCGGTTTTTATTGCATATATCGACGTTTCAGCCGGATTAGAGCGGTTTTACGTGTACATCTTCCATCGGTAATATATAAACAGGAAATCAAAAACATTTTAGTTAATTCTAATGAAAACACATTTATTTTTATCGTTTGTATTGGAAACAACATTGTCATATGTCTTTTCTTGGATCTAAATAATACGAAACCTCGCTCTATGATTTGAAGTTAAATTCCTCAAATATGGTTAAATAGTGAATTTTCACGTTTTTCTTGTAGTTTGATATTACGTAAATATATTGATTTTTACCAATATTTCGATACTATTTCAAGTAGTATCAAGATATGTGATTTCGCCTTAATATCTCAGAATTTCGCATAATATTGCATTTTAAGCAAGTTTTCTTGCATTTTGTTTCATACGAAAAATCATCGAATTTAGCAATATTTTGACGTTTATCATCCCCTTTTCCTCTATGTGATTTCAACAAAATATCATCGAATTAGGCAATATTTTGCCGTTTTTCCACAATTTGTGAATTTTCAGTCTATGGGTATTAATTCATTATATATATACGATAAAAATGATGCAAACACATAATTGATTAGATAATAACGTTAAATACTTCATTTTCAATCATCTATTTGTTTCTCGTTAAAATAATGAGTAAGATATTGAAAAGGGGAGAAGTTCGGTTTTTATTGCATATATCGACGTTTCAGCCGGATTAGAGCGGTGTTACGTGCACATCTTCCATCGGTAATATATAAACAGAAAATCAAGAACATTTTAGTTAATTCTAATGATAACACATTTATTTTTATCGTTTGTATTGGAAACAACATTGTCATATGTCTTTTCTTGGATCTAAATAATACGAAACCTCGCTCTATGATTTGAAGTTAAATTCCTCAAATATGGGTTAATAGTGACTTTTTTTACGGTTTTCATGTAGTTTGATATTACGTAAATATATTCATTTTTACCAATATTTCGATACTATTTCAACTAGTATCAAGATATGTGATTTCGTCTTCAAATCTCGGGATTTCGCATAATATTGCATTTTAAGCAAGTTTTCTTGCATTTTGTTTCGTACGAAAAATCGTCGAATTTAGCAATATTTTGACGTTTATCATCCCCTTTTCCTTTATGTGATTTAAACAAAATATCATCGAATAAGGCATTATTTTGCCGTTTTTCCAAGTTTTTGTGAATTTTCAGTTTATTGTTATTAATTCATTAAATATACGATAAAAATGATGCAAACACATAATTCATTAGATAATAACCTTAAATACTTCATTTTCAATCAACCATTTGTTTCTCGTTAAAATACTGAGTTGGATATTGAAAAGGGGAGAAGTTCGGTTTTTATTGCAAATATCGACGTTTCAGCCGGATTAGAGCGGTTTTACGTGTACATCTTCCATCGGTAATATAAACGGAAAATCAGGAACATTTTAGTTAATTCTAATGAAAACACATTGGTTTTATAATTTGTATTGGAAACAACATTGTCATATGTCTTTTCTTGGATCTAAATAATACGAAACCTCGCTCTCTGATTTGAAGTTAAAATCCTCAAATATGGTAAAATAGTGACTTTTTTCACGTTTTTCATGTACTTTGATATTACGTATATATATTCATTTTTACCAATATTTCGATACTATTTCATGTAGTATCACGATATGTGATTTGGCCTTCAAATCTCAGAATTTCGCACAATATTGCATTTTAAGCAAGTTTTCTTCCATTTTGTTTCGTATGAAAAATCATCGAATTTAGCAATATTTTGACGTTTATCATCTCCTTTTCCTTTATGTGATTTAAATAAAATATCATCGAATTAGGCAATATTTTGCCATTTTTCCAAGTTTTTGTGAATTTTCAGTCTATGGGTATTAATTCATTATATATACGATAAAAATTATGCAAACACATAATTGATTAGATAATAACCTTAAATACTTCAGTTTCAATCATCTATTTGTTTCTCGTTAAAATACTGAGTAAGATATTGCATAGGGGAGAAGTTCGGTTTTTATTGCACATATCGACGTTTCAGCCGGATTAGAGCGGTTTTACGTGTACATCTTCCATCGGTAATATAAACGGAAAATCAAGAACATTTTAGTTAATTCTAATGAAAACATTGTTTTTTATCATTTGTATTGGAAACAACATTGTCATATGTCTTTTCTTCGATCTAAATAATACGAAACCTCGCTCTATGATTTGAAGTTAAAATCCTCAAATATGATAAAATAGTGACTTTTTCACGTTTTTCATGTAGTTTGATATTACGTAAATATATTAATTTTTACCAATATTTCGATACAATTCATGTAGTATCACGATATGTGATTTGGCCTTCAAATCTCAGAATGTCGCATAATATTGCATTTTAAGCAAGTTTTCTTGCATTTTGTTTCGTACGAAAAATCATCGAATTTAGCAATATTTTGACGTTTATCATCTCCTTTTCCTTTATGTGATTTAAATAAAATATGATCGAATTAGGCAATATTTTGCCATTTTTCCACGTTTTTGTGAATTTTCAGTTTATTGTTATTAATTCATTATATTTACGATAAAAATGATGCAAACACATAATTGATTAGATAATAACCTTAAATACTTCATTTTCAATCATCTATTTGTTTCTCGTTAAAATACTGAGTAAGATATTGAAAAGGGGAGAAGTTCGGTTTTTATTGCATATATCGACGTTTCAGCCGGATTAGAGCAATTTTACGTGTACATCTTCCATCGGTAATATATAAACAGAAAATCAAAAACATTTTAGTTAATTCTAATGAAAACACATATATTTTTATCGTTTGTACTGGTGCCATTGTCATATGTCTTTTCTTGGATCTAAATAATACGAAACCTCGCTCTATGATTTGAAGTTAAATTCCTCAAATATAGTTAAATAGTGACTTTTTTCACGTTTTTCATTTAGTTTGATATTACGTAAATATATTCATTTTTACCAATATTTCGATACTATTCCAAGTAGTATCAAGATATGTGATTTCGTCTTCAAATCTCAGAATTTCGCATAATATTGCATTTTAAGCAAGTTTTCTTGCATTTTGTTTCGTATGAAAAATCGTCGAATTTAGCAATATTTTGACGTTTATCATCCCCTTTTCCTTTATGTGATTTAAACAAAATATCATCGAATAAGGCAATATTTTGCCGTTTTTCCACGTTTTTGTGAATTTTCAGTTTATTGTTATTAATTCATTAAATATACGATAAAAATGATGCAAACACATAATTGATTAGAAATTTACCCTAAATACTTCATTTTCAATCAACCATTTGTTTCTCGTTAAAATACTGAGTTGGATATTGAAAAGGGGAGAAGTTAGGTTTTTATTGCATATATCGACGTTTCAGCCGGATTAGAGTGGTTTTACGTGTACATCTTCCATCGGTAATATAAACGGAAAATCAGGAACATTTTAGTTAATTCTAATGAAAACACATTGGTTTTATCATTTGTATTGGAAACAACATTGTCATATGTCTTTTCTTGGATCTAAATTATACGAAACCTCGCTCTATGATTTGAAGTTAAAATCCTCAAATATGGTAAAATAGTGACTTTTTTCACGTTTTTCATGTACTTTGATATTACGTATATATATTCATTTTTACCAATATTTCGATACTATTTCATGTAGTATCACGATATGTGATTTGGCCTTCAAATCTCAGAATTTCGCATAATATTGCATTTTAAGCAAGTTTTCTTGCATTTTGTTTCGAACGAAAAATCATCGAATTTAGCAATATTTTGACGTTTATCATCTCCTTTTCCTTTATGTGATTTAAATAAAATATCATCGAATTAGGTAATATTTTGCCATTTTTCCACGTTTTTGTGAATTTTCTGTCTATGGGTATTAATTCATTATATATACGATAAAAATTATGCAAACACATTATTGATTAGATAATAACCTTAAATACTTCAGTTTCAATCATCTATTTGTTTCTCGTTAAAATACTGAGTAAGATATTGCAAAGGGGAGAAGTTCGGTTTTTATTGCACATATCGACGTTTCAGCCGGATTAGAGCGGTTTTACGTG
This sequence comes from Procambarus clarkii, assembly GCF_040958095.1. NCBI lineage: Eukaryota > Metazoa > Arthropoda > Malacostraca > Decapoda > Cambaridae > Procambarus > Procambarus clarkii. The sequence goes on along the minus strand of NC_091231.1, from coordinate 21,322,413 downwards.
TACATCTTCCATCGGTAATATAAACGGAAAATCAAGAACATTTTAGTTAATTCTAATGAAAACATTGTTTTTTATCATTTGTATTGGAAACAACATTGTCATATGTCTTTTCTTGGATCTAAATAATACGAAACCTCGCTCTATGATTTGAAGTTAAAATCCTCAAATATGATAAAATAGTGACTTTTTCACGTTTTTCATGTAGTTTGATATTACGTAAATATATTCATTTTTACCAATATTTCGATACTATTCATGTAGTATCACGATATGTGATTTGGCCTCCAAATCTCAGAATGTCGCATAATATTGCATTTTAAGCAAGTTTTCTTGCATTTTGTTTCGTACGAAAAATCATCGAATTTAGCAATATTTTGACGTTTATCATCCCTCTTTTCCTTTATGTGATTTAAACAAAATATCATCGAATTAAGCAATATTTTGCCGTTTTTCCACGTTTTTGTGAATTTTCAGTTTATGGGTATTAATTCATTATATATACGATAAAAATGATGCAAACACATAAATGATTAGATAATAACCTTAAATACTTCATTTTCAATCATCTATTTGTTTCTCGTTAAAATACTGAGTAAGATATATAAATGGGGAGAAGTTCGATTTTTATTGCATATATCGACGTTTCAGCCGGATTAGAGCGGTTTTACGTGTACATCTTCCATCGGTAATATAAACGGAAAATCAGGAACATTTTAGTTAATTCTAATGAAAATACATTGGTTTTATCATTTGTATTGGAAACAACATTGTCATATGTCTTTTCATGGATCTAAATAATACGAAACCTCACTCTATGATTTGAAGTTAAAATCCTCAAATATGGTAAAATAGTGACCTTTTCACGTTAATCATGTAGTTTGATATTACGTAAATATATTCATTATTACCAATATTTCGATGCTATTACATGAAGTATCACGATATGTGATTTGGCCTTTAAATCTCAGAATGTCGCATTATATTGCATTTTAAGCAAGTTTTCTTGCATTTTGTTTCGTACGAAAAATCATCGAGTTTAGCAATATTTTGACGTTTATCATCCCCTTTTCCTCTATGTGATTTAAACAAAATATCATCGAATTAGGCAATATTTTGCCGTTTTTCCACGTTTGTGTGAATTTTCAGTCTATGGGTATTAATTCATTATATTTACGATAAAAATGATGCAAACACATAATTGATTAGATAATAACCTTAAATACTTCATTTTCAATCATATATTTGTTTCTCGTTAAAATACTGAGTAAGATATTGAAAAGGGGAGAAGTTCGGTTTTTATTGCATATATCGACGTTTCAGCCGGATTAGAGCAGTTTTACGTGTACATCTTCCATCGGTAATATATAAACAGAAAATCAAAAACATTTTAGTTAATTCTAATGAAAACACATATATTTTTATCGTTTGTACTGGTGCCATTGTCATATGTCTTTTCTTGGATCTAAATAATACGAAACCTCGCTCTATGATTTGAAGTTAAATTCCTCAAATATAGTTAAATAGTGACTTTTTTCACGTTTTTCATGTAGTTTGATATTACGTAAATATATTCATTTTTACCAATATTTCGATACTATTTCAAGTAGTATCAAGATATGTGATTTCGTCTTCAAATCTCAGAATTTCGCATAATATTGCATTTTAAGCAAGTTTTCTTGCATTTTGTTTCGTACGAAAAATCGTCGAATTTAGCAATATTTTGACGTTTATCATCCCCTTTTCCTTTATGTGATTTAAACAAAATATCATCGAATAAGGCAATATTTTGCCGTTTTTCCACGTTTTTGTGAATTTTCAGTTTATTGTTATTAATTCATTAAATATACGATAAAAATGATGCAAACACATAATTGTTTAGAAATTTACCTTAAATACTTCATTTTCAATCAACCATTTGTTTCTCGTTAAAATACTGAGTTGGATATTGAAAAGGGGAGAAGTTAGGTTTTTATTGCATATATCGACGTTTCAGCCGGATTAGAGTGGTTTTACGTGTATATCTTCCATCGGTAATATAAACGGAAAATCAGGAACATTTTAGTTAATTCTAATGAAAACACATTGGTTTTATCATTTGTATTGGAAACAACATTGTCATATGTCTTTTCTTGGATCTAAATAATACGAAACCTCGCTCTATGATTTGAAGTTAAAATCCTCAAATATGGTAAAATAGTGACTTTTTTCACGTTTTTCATGTACTTTGATATTACGTATATATATTCATTTTTACCATTTGTTTCTCGTTAAAATACTGAGTTGGATATTGAAAAGGGGAGAAGTTCGGTTTATATTGCATATATCGACGTTTCAGCCGGATTAGAGCGGTTTTACGTGTACATCTTCCATCGGTAATATAAACGGAAAATCAGGAACATTTTAGTTAATTCTAATGAAAACACATTGGTTTTATCATTTGTATTGGAAACAACATTGTCATATGTCTTTTCTTGGATCTAAATAATACGAAACCTCGCTGTATGATTTGAAGCTAAAATCCTCAAATATGGTAAAACAGTGACTTTTTTCACGTTTTTCATGTAGTTTGATATTACGTAAATATATTCATTTTTACCAATATTTCGATACTATTTCATGTAGTATCACGATATGTGATTTGGCTTTCAAATCTCAGAATTTCGCATAATATTGCATTTTAAGCAAGTTTTCTTGCATTTGGTTTCGTACGAAAAATCATCGAATTTAGCAATATTTTGACGTTTATCATCTCCTTTTCCTTTATGTGATTTAAACAAAATATCATCGAATTAGGCAATATTTTGGCTTTTTTCCAAGTTTTTGTGAATTTTCAGTCTATGGGTATTAATTCGTTATATATACGATAAAAATGATGCAAACACATAATTGATTAGATAATAACCTTAAATACTTCATTTTCAATCATCTATTTGTTTCTCGTTAAAATACTGAGTAAGATATTGAAAAGGGGAGAAGTTCGGTTTTTATTGCATATATCGACGTTTCAGCCGGATTAGAGCGGTTTTACGTGTACATCTTCCATCGGTAATATATAAACAGGAAATCAAAAACATTTTAGTTAATTCTAATGAAAACACATTTATTTTTATCGTTTGTATTGGAAACAACATTGTCATATGTCTTTTCTTGGATCTAAATAATACGAAACCTCGCTCTATGATTTGAAGTTAAATTCCTCAAATATGGTTAAATAGTGAATTTTCACGTTTTTCTTGTAGTTTGATATTACGTAAATATATTGATTTTTACCAATATTTCGATACTATTTCAAGTAGTATCAAGATATGTGATTTCGCCTTCATATCTCAGAATTTCGCATAATATTGCATTTTAAGCAAGTTTTCTTGCATTTTGTTTCATACGAAAAACAAAAAAAAATCGTCGAATTTAGCAATATTTTGACGTTTATCATCCCCTTTTCCTTTATGTGATTTAAACAAAATATCATCGAATAAGGCAATATTTTGCAGTTTTTCCACGTTTTTGTGAATTTTCAGTTTATTGTTATTATTTCATCAAATATATTATAAAAATGATGCAAACACATAATTGATAAGAAATTTACCCTAAATACTTCATTTTCAATCAACCATTTGTTTCTCGTTAAAATAGTGAGTTGGATATTGAAAAGGGGAGAAGTTCGGTTTTTATTGCATATATCGACGTTTCAGCCGGATTAGAGCGGTTTTACGTATACATCTTCCATCGGAAATATATAAACAGGAAATCAAAAACATTTCAGTTAATTCTAATGAAAACACATTTATTTTTATCGTTTGTATTGGAAACAACATTGTCATGTCTTTTCTTGGATCTAAATAATACGAAACCTCGCTCTATGATTTGAAGTTAAATTCCTCAAATATGGTAAAATAGTGACTTTTTTCACGTTCTTCATATACTTTGATATTACGTATATATATTCATTTTTAGCAATATTTCGATACTATTTCATGTAGTATCACGATATGTGATTTCGCCTTCAAATCTTAGAATTTCGCATAATATTGCATTTTAAGCAAGTTTTCTTGCATTTTATTTCGTACGAAAAATCGTCGAATTTAGCAATATTTTGACGTTTATCATCCCCTTTTCCTTTATGTGATTTAAATAAAATATCATCGAATTAGGCAATATTTTGCCGTTTTTCCACGTTTTTTGAATTTTCTGTCTATGGGTATTAATTCATTATATTTACGATAAAAATGATGCAAACACATCATTGATTAGATAATAACCTTAAATACTTCAGTTTCAATCATCTATTTGTGTCTCGTTAAAATACTGAGTAAGATATTGCAAAGGGGAGAAGTTCGGTTTTTATTGCATATATCGACGTTTCAGCCGGATTAGAGCGGTTTTACGTGTACATCTTCCATCGGTAATATAAACGGAAAATCAAGAACATTTTAGTTAATTCTAATGAAAACATTGTTTTTTATCATTTGTATTGGAAACAACATTGTCATATGTCTTTTCTTGGATCTAAATAATACGAAATCTCGCTCTATGATTTGAAGCTAAAATCCTCATATATGTTAAAATAGTGACTTTTTTCACGTTTTTCATGTAGTTTGATATTACGTAAATATATTGATTTTTACCAATATTTCGATACTATTTCAAGTAGTATCAAGATATGTGATTTCGCCTTCATATCTCAGAATTTCGCATAATATTGCATTTTAAGCAAGTTTTCTTGCATTTTGTTTCGTACGAAAAATCGTCGAATTTAGAAATATTTTGACGTTTATCCACCCCTTTTCCTTTATGTGATTTAAACCAAATATCATCGAATAAGGCAATATTTTGCCATTTTTCCACGTTTTTGTGAATTTTCAGTTTATTGTTATTAATTCATTAAATATATTATAAAAATGATGCAAACACATAATTGATTAGAAATTTACCTTAAATACTTCATTTTCAATCAACCATTTGTTTCTCGTTAAAATACTGAGTTGGATATTGAAAAGGGGAGAAGTTCGGTTTTTATTGCATATATCGACGTTTCAGCAGGATTAGAGTGGTTTTACGTGTACATCTTCCATCGGTAATATAAACGGAAAATCAGGAACATTTTAGTTAATTCTATCGAAAACACATTATTGGAAACAACATTGTCATATGTGTTTTCTTGGATCTAAATAATACGAAACCTCGCTCTATGATTTGAAGTTAAAATCCTCAAATATATTAAAATAGTGACTTTTTTCACGTTTTTCATGTACTTTGATATTACGTATATATATTCATTTTTACCAATATTTCGATACTATTTCATGTAGTATCACGATATGGGATTTGGCCTTCAAATCTCAGAATTTCGCATACTATTGCATTTTAAGCAAGTTTTCTTGCATTTGGTTTCGTACGAAAAATCTTCGAATTTAGCAATATTTTGACGTTTATCATCTCCTTTTCCTTTATGTGATTTAAACAAAATATCATCGAATTAGGCAATATTTTGCCGTTTTTCCAAGTTTTTGTGAATTTTCAGTCTATGGGTATTAATTCATTATATATACGATAAAAATGATGCAAACACATAATTGATTAGATAATAACCTTAAGTACTTCATTTTCAATCATCTATTTGTTTCTCTTTAAAATACTGAGTAAGATATTGAAAAGGGGAGAAGTTCGGTTTTTATTGCATATATCGACGTTTCAGCCGGATTATAGCGGTTTTACGGGTACATCTTCCATCGGTAATATAAACGGAAAATCAGGAACATTTTAGTTAATTCTAATGAAAACACATTGGTTTTATCATTTGTAATGGAAACAACATTGTCATATGTCTTTTCTTGGATCTAAATAATACGAAACCTCGCTCTATGATTTGAAGCTAAAATCCTCATATATGTTAAAATAGTGACTTTTTTCACGTTTTTCGTGTAGTTTGATATTACGTAAATATATTCATTTTTACCAATATTTCGATACTATTTCATGTAGTACAACGATATGTGATTTGGCCTTCAAATCTCAGAATTTCGCATAATATTGCATTTTAAGCAAGTTTTCTTGCATTTTGTTTCGTACGAAAAATCATCGAATTTAGCAATATTTTGACGTTTATCATCTCCTTTTCCTTTATGTGATTTAAGCAAAATATAATCGAATTAGGCAATATTTTGCCGTTTTTCCAAGTTTTTGTGAATTTTCCGTCTATGGGTATTAATTCATTATATATACGACAAAAATGATGCAAACACATAATTGATTAGATAATAACCTTAAATACTTCATTTTCAATCATCTATTTGTTTCTCGTTAAAATACTGAGTAAGATATTGAAAAGGGGAGAAGTTCGGTTTTTATTGCATATATCGACGTTTCAGCCGGATTAGAGCGGTTTTACGTGTACATCTTCCATCGGTAATATATAAACAGGAAATCAAAAACATTTTAGTTAATTCTAATGAAAACACATTTATTTTTATCGTTTGTATTGGAAACAACATTGTCATATGTCTTTTCTTGGATCTAAATAATACGAAACCTCGCTCTATGATTTGAAGTTAAATTCCTCAAATATGGTTAAATAGTGAATTTTCACGTTTTTCTTGTAGTTTGATATTACGTAAATATATTCATTTTTACCAATATTTCGATACTATTTCAAGTAGTATCAAGATATGTGATTTCGCCTTCATATCTCAGAATTTCGCATAATATTGCATTTTAAGCAAGTTTTCTTGCATTTTGTTTCATACGAAAAATCGTCGAATTTAGCAATATTTTGACGTTTATCATCCCCTTTTCCTTTATGTGATTTAAACAAAATATCATCGAATAAGGCAATATTTTGCAGTTTTTCCACGTTTTTGTGAATTTTCAGTTTATTGTTATTAATTCATCAAATATATTATAAAAATGATGCAAACACATATTTGATAAGAAATTTACCCTAAATACTTCATTTTCAATCAACCATTTGTTTCTCGTTAAAATAGTGAGTTGGATATTGAAAAGGGGAGAAGTTCGGTTTTTATTGCATATATCGACGTTTCAGCCGGATTAGAGCGGTTTTACGTATACATCTTCCATCGGAAATATATAAACAGGAAATCAAAAACATTTCAGTTAATTCTAATGAAAACACATTTATTTTTATCGTTTGTATTGGAAACAACATTGTCATGTCTTTTCTTGGATCTAAATAATACGAAACCTCGCTCTATGATTTGAAGCTAAATTCCTCAAATATGGTAAAATAGTGACTTTTTTCACGTTCTTCATATACTTTGATATTACGTATTTATATTCATTTTTACCAATATTTCGATACTATTTCATGTAGTATCACGATATGTGATTTCGCCTTCAAATCTTAGAATTTCGCATAATATTGCATTTTAAGCAAGTTTTCTTGCATTTTATTTCGTACGAAAAATCGTCGAATTTAGCAATATTTTGACGTTTATCATCCCCTTTTCCTTTATGTGATTTAAATAAAATATCATCGAATTAGGCAATATTTTGCCGTTTTTCCACGTTTTTTGAATTTTCTGTCTATGGGTATTAATTCATTATATTTACGATAAAAATGATGCAAACACATGATTGATTAGATAATAACCTTAAATACTTCAGTTTCAATCATCTATTTGTGTCTCGTTAAAATACTGAGTAAGATATTGCAAAGGGGAGAAGTTCGGTTTTTATTGCATATATCGACGTTTCAGCCGGATTAGAGCGGTTTTACGTGTACATCTTCCATCGGTAATATAAACGGAAAATCAAGAACATTTTAGTTAATTCTAATGAAAACATTGTTTTTTATCATTTGTATTGGAAACAACATTGTCATATGTCTTTTCTTGGATCTAAATAATACGAAATCTCGCTCTATGATTTGAAGCTAAAATCCTCATATATGTTAAAATAGTGACTTTTTTCACGTTTTTCATGTAGTTTGATATTACGTAAATATATTGATTTTTACCAATATTTCGATACTATTTCAAGTAGTATCAAGATATGTGATTTCGCCTTCATATCTCAGAATTTCGCATAATATTGCATTTTAAGCAAGTTTTCTTGCATTTTGTTTCGTACGAAAAATCGTCGAATTTAGCAATATTTTGACGTTTATCCACCCCTTTTCCTTTATGTGATTTAAACAAAATATCATCGAATAAGGCAATATTTTGCCATTTTTCCACGTTTTTGTGAATTTTCAGTTTATTGTTATTAATTCATTAAATATATTATAAAAATGATGCAAACACATAATTGATTAGAAATTTACCTTAAATACTTCATTTTCAATCAACCATTTGTTTCTCGTTAAAATACTGAGTTGGATATTGAAAAGGGGAGAAGTTCGGTTTTTATTGCATATATCGACGTTTCAGCAGGATTAGAGTGGTTTTACGTGTACATCTTCCATCGGTAATATAAACGGAAAATCAGGAACATTTTAGTTAATTCTATCGAAAACACATTATTGGAAACAACATTGTCATATGTGTTTTCTTGGATCTAAATAATACGAAACCTCGCTCTATGATTTGAAGTTAAAATCCTCAAATATATTAAAATAGTGACTTTTTTCACGTTTTTCATGTACTTTGATATTACGTATATATATTCATTTTTACCAATATTTCGATACTATTTCATGTAGTATCACGATATGGGATTTGGCCTTCAAATCTCAGAATTTCGCATATTATTGCATTTTAAGCAAGTTTTCTTGCATTTGGTTTCGTACGAAAAATCTTCGAATTTAGCAATATTTTGACGTTCATCATCTCCTTTTCCTTTATGTGATTTAAACAAAATATCATCGAATTAGGCAATATTTTGCCGTTTTTCCAAGTTTTTGTGAATTTTCAGTCTATGGGTATTAATTCATTATATATACGATAAAAATGATGCAAACACATAATTGATTAGATAATAACCTTAAGTACTTCATTTTCAATCATCTATTTGTTTCTCTTTAAAATACTGAGTAAGATATTGAAAAGGGGAGAAGTTCGGTTTTTATTGCATATATCGACGTTTCAGCCGGATTATAGCGGTTTTACGGGTACATCTTCCATCGGTAATATAAACGGAAAATCAGGATCATTTTAGTTAATTCTAATGAAAACACATTGGTTTTATCATTTGTAATGGAAACAACATTGTCATATGTCTTTTCTTGGATCTAAATAATACGAAACCTCGCTCTATGATTTGAAGCTAAAATCCTCATATATGTTAAAATAGTGACTTTTTTCACGTTTTTCATGTAGTTTGATATTACGTAAATATATTCATTTTTACCAATATTTCGATACTATTTCATGTAGTACAACGATATGTGATTTGGCCTTCAAATCTCAGAATTTCGCATAATATTGCATTTTAAGCAAGTTTTCTTGCATTTTGTTTCGTACGAAAAATCATCGAATTTAGCAATATTTTGACGTTTATCATCTCCTTTTCCTTTATGTGATTTAAGCAAAATATAATCGAATTAGGCAATATTTTGCCGTTTTTCCAAGTTTTTGTGAATTTTCCGTCTATGGGTATTAATTCATTATATATACGACAAAAATGATGCAAACACATAATTGATTAGATAATAACCTTAAATACTTCATTTTCAATCATCTATTTGTTTCTCGTTAAAATACTGAGTAAGATATTGAAAAGGGGAGAAGTTCGGTTTTTATTGCATATATCGACGTTTCAGCCGGATTAGAGCGGTTTTACATGTATATCTTCCATCGGTAATATAAACGGAAAATCAGGAACATTTTAGTTAATTCTAATGTAAACACATTGGTTTTATCATTTGTATGGAAACAACATTGTCATATGTCTTTTCATGGATCTAAATAATACGAAACCTCACTCTATGATTTGAAGTTAAAATCCTCAAAAATGGTAAAATAGTGACTTTTTTCACGTTAATCATGTAGTTTGATATTACGTAAATATATTCATTAATACCAATATTTCGATGCTATTTCAAGAAGTATCACGATATGTGATTTGGCCTTTAAGTCTCAGAATGTCGCATTATATTGCATTTTAAGCAAGTTTTCTTGCATTTATTTTCGTACGAAAAATCATCGAATTTAGCAATATTTTGACGTTTATCATCCCCTTTTCCTCTATGTGATTTAAACAAAATATCATCGAATTAGGCAATATTATGCCGTTTTTCCACGTTTCTGTGAATTTTCAGTCTATAGGTATTAATTCATTATATATACGATAAAAATGATGCAAACACATAATTGATTGGATAATAACGTTAAATACTTCATTTTCAATCATCTATTTGTTTCTCGTTAAAATACTGAGTAAGATATTGAAAAGGGGAGAAGTTCGGTTTTTATTGCATATATCGACGTTTCAGCCGGATTAGAGCGGTTTTACGTGTACATCTTCCATCGGTAATATATAAACAGGAAATCAAAAACATTTTAGTTAATTCTAATGAAAACACATTTATTTTTATCGTTTGTATTGGAAACAACATTGTCATATGTCTTTTCTTGGATATAAATAATACGAAACCTCGCTCTATGATTTGAAGTTAAATTCCTCAAATATGGGTAAATAGTGAATTTTCACGTTTTTCTTGTAGTTTGATATTACGTAAATATATTGATTTTTACCAATATTTCGATACTATTTCAAGTAGTATCAAGATATGTGATTTCGCCTTCATATCTCAGAATTTCGCATAATATTGCATTTTAAGCAAGTTTTCTTGCATTTTGTTTCATACGAAAAATCGTCGAATTTAGCAATATTTTGACGTTTATCATCCCCTTTTCCTTTATGTGATTTAAACAAAATATCATCGAATAAGGCAATATTTTGCAGTTTTTCCACGTTTTTGTGAATTTTCAGTTTATTGTTATTAATTCATCGAATATATTATAAAAATGATGCAAACACATAATTGATAAGAAATTTACCCTAAATACTTCATTTTCAATCAACCATTTGTTTCTCGTAAAAATAGTGAGTTGGATATTGAAAAGGGGAGAAGTTCGGTTTTTATTGCATATATCGACGTTTCAGCCGGATTAGAGCGGTATTACGTATACATCTTCCATCGGAAATATATAAACAGGAAATCAAAAACATTTCAGTTAATTCTAATGAAAACACATTTATTTTTATCGTTTGTATTGGAAACAACATTGTCATGTCTTTTCTTGGATCTAAATAATACGAAACCTCGCTCTATGATTTGAAGTTAAATTCCTCAAATATGGTAAAATAGTGACTTTTTTCACGTTTTTCATATACTTTGATATTACGTATATATATTCATTTTTACCAATATTTCGATACTATTTCATGTAGTATCACGATATGTGATTTCGCCTTCAAATCTTAGAATTTCGCATAATATTGCATTTTAAGCAAGTTTTCTTGCATTTTATTTCGTACGAAAAATCGTCGAATTTAGCAATATTTTGACGTTTATCATCCCCTTTTCCTTTATGTGATTTAAATAAAATATCATCGAATTAGGCAATATTTTGCCGTTTTTCCACGTTTTTTGAATTTTCTGTCTATGGGTATTAATTCATTATATTTACGATAAAAATGATGCAAACACATGATTGATTGGATAATAACCTTAAATACTTCAGTTTCAATCATCTATTTGTTTCTCGTTAAAATACTGAGTAAGATATTGCAAAGGGGAGAAGTTCGGTTTTTATTGCATATATCGACGTTTCAGCCGGATTAGAGCGGTTTTACGTGTACATCTTCCATCGGTAATATAAACGGAAAATCAAGAACATTTTAGTTAATTCTAATGAAAACATTGTTTTTTATCATTTGTATTGGAAACAACATTGTCATATGTCTTTTCTTGGATCTAAATAATACGAAACCTCACTCTATGATTTGAAGTTAAAATCCTCATATATGGTAAAATAGTGACTTTTTCACGTTAATCATGTAGTTTGATATTACGTATATATATTCATTTTTACCAATATTTCGATACTATTTCATGTAGTATCACGATATGTGATTTGGCTTTCAAATCTCAAAATTTCGCATAATATTGCATTTTAAGCAAGTTTTCTTGCATTTGGTTTCGTACGAAAAATCATCGAATTTAGCAATATTTTGACGTTTATCATCCCCTTTTCCTCTATGTGATTTAAACAAAATATCATCGAATTAGGCAATATTATGCCGTTTTTCCACGTTTCTGTGAATTTTCAGTCTATAGGTATTAATTCATTATATATACGATAAAAATGATGCAAACACATAATTGATTGGATAATAACGTTAAATACTTCATTTTCAATCATCTATTTGTTTCTCGTTAAAATACTGAGTAAGATATTGAAAAGGGGAGAAGTTCGGTTTTTATTGCATATATCGACGTTTCAGCCGGATTAGAGCGGTTTTACGTGTACATCTTCCATCGGTAATATATAAACAGGAAATCAAAAACATTTTAGTTAATTCTAATGAAAACACATTTATTTTTATCGTTTGTATTGGAAACAACATTGTCATATGTCTTTTCTTGGATATAAATAATACGAAACCTCGCTCTATGATTTGAAGTTAAATTCCTCAAATATGGTTAAATAGTGACTTTTTTCACGTTTTTCTTGTAGTTTGATATTACGTAAATATATTCATTTTTACCAATATTTCGATACTATTTCAAGTAGTATCAAGATATGTGATTTCGCCTTCATATCTCAGTATTTCGCATAATATTGCATTTTAAGCAAGTTTTCTTGCATTTTGTTTCGTACGAAAAATCGTCGAATTTAGCAATATTTTGACGTTTATCCACCCCTTTTCCTTTATGTGATTTAAACAAAATATCATCGAATAAGGCAATATTTTGCCATTTTTCCACGTTTTTGTGAATTTTCAGTTTATTGTTATTAATTCATTAAATATATTATAAAAATGATGCAAACACATAATTGATTAGAAATTTACCTTAAATACTTCATTTTCAATCAACCATTTGTTTCTCGTTAAAATACTGAGTTGGATATTGAAAAGGGGAGAAGTTCGGTTTTTATTGCATATATCGACGTTTCAGCAGGATTAGAGTGGTTTTACGTGTACATCTTCCATCGGTAATATAAACGGAAAATCAGGAACATTTTAGTTAATTCTATCGAAAACACATTATTGGAAACAACATTGTCATATGTGTTTTCTTGGATCTAAATAATACGAAACCTCGCTCTATGATTTGAAGTTAAAATCCTCAAATATGGTAAAATAGTGACTTTTTCACGTTTTTCATGTACTTTGATATTACGTATATATATTCATTTTTACCAATATTTCGATACTATTTCATGTAGTATCACGATATGTGATTTGGCTTTCAAATCTCAAAATTTCGCATAATATTGCATTTTAAGCAAGTTTTCTTGCATTTGGTTTCGTACGAAAAATCATCGAATTTAGCAATATTTTGACGTTTATCATCTCCTTTTCCTTTATGTGATTTAAACAAAATATAATCGAATTAGGCAATATTTTGGCGTTTTTCCAAGTTTTTGTGAATTTTCAGTCTATGGGTATTAATTCATTATATATACGATAAAAATGATGCAAACACATAATTGATTAGATAATAACCTTAAATACTTCATTTTCAATCATCTATTTGTTTCTCGTTAAAATACTGAGTAAGATATTGAAAAGGGGAGTAGTTCGGTTTTTATTGCATATATCGACGTTTCAGCCGGATTAGAGCGGTTTTACGTGTACATCTTCCATCGGTAATATATAAACAGGAAATCAAAAACATTTTAGTTAATTCTAATGAAAACACATTTATTTTTATCGTTTGTATTGGAAACAACATTGTCATATGTATTTTCTTGGATCTAAATAATACGAAACCTCGCACTATGATTTGAAGTTAAATTCCTCAAATATGGTTAAATAGTGAATTTTCACGTTTTTCTTGTAGTTTGATATTACGTAAATATATTGATTTTTACCAATATTTCGATACTATTTCAAGTAGTATCAAGATATGTGATTTCGCCTTCATATCTCAGAATTTCGCATAATATTGCATTTTAAGCAAGTTTTCTTGCATTTTGTTTCATACGAAAAATCGTCGAATTTAGCAATATTTTGACGTTTATCATCCCCTTTTCCTTTATGTGATTTAAACAAAATATCATCAAATAAGGCAATATTTTGCAGTTTTTCCACGTTTTTGTGAATTTTCAGTTTATTGTTATTAATTCATCAAATATATTATAAAAAATGATGCAAACACATAATTGATAAGAAATTTACCCTAAATACTTCATTTTCAATCAACCATTTGTTTCTCGTTAAAATAGTGAGTTGGATATTGAAAAGGGGAGAAGTTCGGTTTTTATTGCATATATCGACGTTTCAGCCGGATTAGAGCGGTATTACGTATACATCTTCCATCGGAAATATATAAACAGGAAATCAAAAACATTTCAGTTAATTCTAATGAAAACACATTTATTTTTATCGTTTGTATTGGAAACAACATTGTCATGTCTTTTCTTGGATCTAAATAATACGAAACCTCGCTCTATGATTTGAAGTTAAATTCCTCAAATATGGTAAAATAGTGACTTTTTTCACGTTTTTCATATACTTTGATATTACGTATATATTCATTTTTACCAATATTTCGATACTATTTCATGTAGTATCACGATATGTGATTTCGCCTTCAAATCTTAGAATTTCGCATAATATTGCATTTTAAGCAAGTTTTCTTGTATTTTATTTCGTACGAAAAATCGTCGAATTTAGCAATATTTTGACGTTTATCATCCCCTTTTCCTTTATGTGATTTAAATAAAATATCATCGAGTTAGGCAATATTTTGCCGTTTTTCCACGTTTTTTGAATTTTCTGTCTATGGGTATTAATTCATTATATTTACGATAAAAATGATGCAAACACATGATTGATTGGATAATAACCTTAAATACTTCAGTTTCAATCATCTATTTGTTTCTCGTTAAAATACTGAGTAAGATATTGCAAAGGGGAGAAGTTCGGTTTTTATTGCATATATCGACGTTTCAGCCGGATTAGAGCGGTTTTACGTATACATCTTCCATCGGTAATATAAACGGAAAATCAAGAACATTTTAGTTAATTCTAATGAAAACATTGTTTTTTATCATTTGTATTGGAAACAATATTGTCATATGTCTTTTCTTGGATCTAAATAATACGAAACCTCACTCTATGATTTGAAGTTAAAATCCTCAAATATGGTAAAATAGTGACTGTTTCACGTTAATCATGTAGTTTGATATTACATAAATATATTCATTATTACCAATATTTCGATGCTATTTCAAGAAGTATCACGATATGTGATTTAGCCTTTAAGTCTCAGAATGTCGCATTATATTGCATTTCAAGCAAGTTTTCTTGCATTTATTTTCGTACGAAAAATCATCGAATTTAGCAATATTTTGACGTTTATCATCCCCTTTTCCTATATGTGATTTAAACAAAATATCATCGAATTAGGCAATATTTTGCCGTTTTTCCACGTTTTTGTGAATTTTCAGTTTATTGTTATTAATTCATTAGGTATATTATAAAAATGATGCAAACACATAATTTATTAGAAATTTACCCTAAATACTTCATTTTCAATCAACAATTTGTTTCTCGTTAAAATACTGAGTAAGATATTGAAAAGGGGAGAAGTTCGGTTTTTATTGCATATATCGACGTTTCAGCCGGATTAGAGCGGTTTTACGTGTACATCTTCCATCGGTAATATATAAACAGGAAATCAAAAACATTTTAGTTAATTCTAATGAAAACACATTTAT